>NC_058412.1:56612538-56749856 GCF_002201575.2 Neomonachus schauinslandi
CGTGGGGACCGCCCCGCCGGCGGGGCCCGGGGCCTCCCGAGCCCTTCCTCCTCCCCAGCTGCCTGTGGCTGGAGCTCGGGGCTCGCCCCCTGGCCCACAGGACGAGACGGAGGCTTCAAGGGCATGCAGCCCCAGACCACGGGTCCAGCCCCCGGGATCCTATCTCCGGGGCTGTTCCTCACAGCGAGGTGGCCTTCGACAGCTCCCTTCACCTCTCTGGCCTCAGTTTCTCCTGTGTAAAGCACCTGGCCTCGAGGGGCATGGTTTCTGAGGTCCCTTCCCGCTGTCCAGGGCTCTGACTGGCCACCTGGACCGTGCAAGTGGGTGAGGGGGCGATGGGGTCCGCAGGGGGGCGGAGAACAGGGCTTGAGGCTGGGCAGGGAGCTGTGCAGTGGGGGAGAGAAGGAGGATGAGGCAGGAGGCTGGCCTCCTGGCCTCCAAAAGGGGAGGTCCCTGTGGGAATCCCCTCACCATCTGGGTGCCTGGTTTACAGTCACGTGTTTGCCGGGGGACGAGGGAAGGAACAGGAAAGAACGTGCCGACGTGACTGGAAAATCCAGCTGGACAGGAGACAGCTCCTCGCTGTCCCTCCCGCTGAGGCCGAAGCCGGGCCTGCCCCTGCCCCTGCATCACAGGCAGGCCCTGCGGGTCCGGGAGCCCCATCCAGGGCTGCTGCTGCCACCGGGCTGGGAGCTCCTGAACACAGAGTCTGGGAGCCTTTAGCTTTGAGGCTTCGCACGTGCTCCCAAGACTGGGTAGAAATGACACTATTTTCAACTTAAATCCATTTTCCTATAGATTTACTGAAGGAGTTTAGAGACACTAGTTCTTAATTTATAAGCGAGGCAGCAGCTTCCAACACGTTAACCCAGAGGCCTTCATGGGCTCCCCAGCCCACCCCTACCCTCCTCTGCAAGAAGGGAGGCTCTTACAAAATGTCCAGATGGCTCAGAGAAGAATAGAACACAGTCTGGTTGCAAGTGGCAAAAATGCCCCTGCAAGGAGCTTAAAGATATATGTACAGGGGCGCCTGGGTGGCTCAGTTGTTAAGCGTCTGCTTTCGGCTCAGGTCATGATCCCAGGGTCCTGGGATCGAGCCCCGCATCGGGCTCCCTGCTCGGCGGGAAGCCTGCTTCTCCCTCTCCCACTCCCCCTGCTTGTGATCCCGCTCTCGCTGTGTCTCTGTCAAAAAAAAAAAAAAAGATATATATACATATAGAATGTATAAATACGTGTACTATTTTGTGTATATATTTGTCTCACAGAATCTAGATAAAGGTCAAATGTTGGAAGGGCAGGGATGTGATGGGTCTTGAATGCAGAGGGACTCGGAGGGCAGCTCCCAAGCTTCGCGACTTGAGGTCTCACTGCTGCTCTTCTCCGAACATCTAGAGCAAGGGAATCCTTAGCAAACCACACAGAACATTTGAGAAAGGTCTGCCGGGGGCCCCTCCGGCTTCAGCCAGGCCTCTCCTGCAGAACTGTAAATAGGTAGCCGGTCAGCGGAAGTGCGACAGCAGCCCGAGGAGGAGGGCTGAAGCGGGGGCAGGCTGGGGAGGCTTGTGCATCTCTCTCTCCCCATGGAAGGTACTCCTGGGAAGACCCTGCACGGAAGAAGGAGCGAGAGGGGGTGTTAACCTTGACCCTGGGGCCCCACCTCACAAGTCATCTCTTCCAGGCTGGGGGCTCTGGAAGGAGGGAAAGCGATGGGGCCAGGGCGAGGAGCCCTGCCTGGTGGCCCCCAGGAGCTGTCCTGGAGGCACCCTCAGCGAGCTGGATGGCCTTCCAGTGTCCCATTGTTCCGTGCCCAATCTTCCCCCGGTCACCCCTGCCCAGAGTGACCTCTCGCCCCTTGGAATTTCTCTGACTTTCTTTTTGGCTCTTGGCCCTCCCAGCAGGAGGTCTGGAAAGTGTAAGGTGACGTCTGGCAAGTTACCCAACCTCAGTGTTCTCACCTGTGGAATGGAGATCATCATCGTAGATACTTCAAGGGGGTGGTGGGGCGGCTCAGAGGAGATCAGAGCTTGAGCAACGGCGCATGCACTCTAAACTCCAGGTTTCAATCCAGTCTGCTGTGCGCCTTGGGCAAGTTACTTGAGCTTTCTGGGCCTCAGTTTTACGGTCTATAAGGTGAGATGAGAAGCGTGGCACCTATTTCCCAGGACTGCTGGGAGAGTAAGTGAGCGAAAGCACGGAGGGCACTTTGAGCGGTGCCTGGCCCTTACCGCGTGCTAGGTGGGCGCCCGCTGTAGAGAGGGGAGCCCTGTGCTGTGCGCATGGCAGACCCGCAGGAAATGAGCCCTGACGCCCCAACCCCACTCCTCGCTCGGGGGCCTTCTCTCTCGGTTAGCTTGCGCTCCTGGGTGGGAGGGGCATGCGGTGGGAGTTTGACACAACTTTGTTGATTCACCGTCCAGAAAGCTGCCAGGTGCCCTCCTGTGTTTTTCTTACCTTTTTTTTTTCTTTCCCTTTTTCGGTGGAAGTGGAGGTTGGGGCCGTGTCACAAACTCTGCTGGGAAACTGATGAAAGCTCTGGACCATCTCCCCAGAAAGGTGCTCAGAAGCGAGTAGTCACAATATGTTGCACAGAGTTTTAGGGGATTCGCGGAGCCCTTGAAGGCCAGGGTGAGAAGCCCCTCTTTATTTTTGTTTCAAAAGATTTTATTTATTTGACAGAGAGAGAGACACAGCGAGAGAGGGAACAGAAGCAGGGGGAGTGGGAGAGGGAGAAGCAGGCTCCCCGCTGAGCAGGGAGCCCGATGCGGGGCTCGATCCCAGGACCCCGGGATCATGACCTGAGCCGAAGGCAGGCGCTTAACGACTGAGCCACCCAGGCGCCCTGGGAAGCCCCTCTTTAGATGAGACACCCTCCACGTCTTGTTTGTTGGTTTTACTCCAACAAAACAAAGCTGCCCCTCTTCCTTTACTCATCAGTGGGAGGCACCTCGGCTTCCACCCTGGCTCCCATGCCCCCCCCAATCCCTCTCCCCAGGCCCCCTGGATCACTGAGTGCTTACTCCAAGCCTCGACCCTTGGCTAGGAGTTAAAAACAGCAACTGTTCAGCATTTGAGGGCAAAGAAGAAAAAGAAGGAGAAGACTCAACTTTGATAGAGAAACAGAAGGAATCGTCCTCGAAGCCAAACGCCATAATTCATCACGCTTTTATTCGCTGAGTGGGACTAAATGGTATTTATGACCAACAGGCCCTGGACTCACCCCGAGTTGAGCGATTCAGGAGTTGCCCAAACTCTGGCAGCAGGGAGGAAAGACACGGGAGTAGGGAGATCAGACAACTTGCAGGGGAGATTTTATTGTTCACGGTTGGTGTGATTTTTTTTTTTTATCTACTTACGGTTAAGTGTAGTTTCGAAATTTTTGTACAAGTTTCTGGGAAGATGATAACCTCAAACAAGATCTGTTAACTTGAGGTCAGTTATGGGCTTGGAATAGGGCTGTGTGCTGTAGAGCCCAATTCATTCATTCATTCAAGATTTATTAGGTGCCTTCCACACATGAGAGCTGTTCTAGGCACTGGAGTTAGAGCAGTGCACAAGGCAACAAAGGTCCCCGTCCTAATGAAGTTTTTGGTCTTGGCAGGAGAGCTAGATAACCAAATAAACAGTAAATATATGTCGGATGGTAATGTGTACTGAGAAGAAAAACACGGACCCCAGTGGCTAGACAGGGTCGCGGGACACTATTTTAGCTGGTGCTCAGGAAAGGCTTCTTTGAGCTGAGGCCTAAAGGAAAAGGCCTGGAGCCATGCAGAGGTCTGGGGAGGTCCCAGGGAGGAAGGAAGGCCATCCACCAGGTGGCCAATCCTGGTTGGGTTGGGACAGCCCAGCACGACTGAGGTCCCAAGGGCCAGTTCCCACAGCTGGGGGTTTCTGGATGGCCCCCCACCCTCTGCTGGAACCTTTCCTGGGGCACATAGATCCTTCCTGGCTGTGTGCTTGGGTCTCTCTGCCATGCTGAGAGCATGTTTCTTCCAGAGCCTTACCTTCCCTATTGTACCTAAACTTTGCAGAGCCCAAAGATTTCTGCTGAAAGCTGGATGGAGTTGGTGATATTTCAAGATATTGACCTTAAGAAAGGCTATACTGTTTGCTATAGACTGAACGTTTTCGGTTTGTGTCCTCTCAAAACCCCTTTGTTGAACTTCTAAGCCCCAGTGTGATGGTATTCAGAGGTGGGGCCTTTGGGAGGTGATTAGGCCTTTGGGATGAGATTAGTGCCCCTCTAAGACACCCCAGAGAGCTCCCTCACCCCTTCTGCCATGTGAGGATGAGGTAAAAGTCAGCTGTCTATGAACCAGGATGCAGGCTCTCGCCAGAACCTAGCCAAGCTGGTGTCTTGATCTTGGACTTCCCAGCTTCCAGAACTGTAAGAAATAAATTCCCGATGTTACAAACACCCCCATCTATGGTATTTTTGTTTAAGCAGCCTGAAGGGACTCAGACGCTGATAGAGGATATATGGGGGACAGAGAAACCAACAAGCTACATGATACCAGGAAGAAACAGGTGCATCCAGAATGTGGGACATTCTGCAACACAACTGGCCTGGTCTCTTAAAAAAAAAAAAAAGTAAAAAAAATAAGAGGATGGGAGAACTGTTCTAGATTAAAAGGAACATATAGTCAAATGGGATGCCTCCTCCTTGAGCAGACCCTGGTTTGAACAGGCAAGCTATGACAGACATTTTAGGGATGATTTGGGGAATTGAAATAGACTGGTTTTCAAACGGTATTCAGATATTATTGTTCGTTTTTGTAGGTGTGGTAATAGTATTGCAGTTAGATGAGAATATCTCTGTATTTTGATATGACGGTATGTGGGAGAGGGACATGGGATGATACCCACAATTTATTCTGAAATTGTTCAGCTAAGTAAGTAAATAAAATCTAAGCTATCGAAGGTTTAGGATGGCTCAAGGAGGGAGAACGCAATGTCCCACGGGCCCTGGCTCACCTTCCTGGAGTTGGCTGGGCCCTCCATGCTTGACAGACCCCTACCTGTGCACTTCCCGTGTGTCCGGGAAGGGACTGGGCACCAGCACCTGGCGTTCACTTGCTTAATCGAAGATGAATGAGTGCGTGGATAGCCTCTGTGGGACTGAACGCCCCACCTCCTTCACGTTTACCTCCCACCTGCCCTTGAAGCCCACCACAGGACAAGGAAAAACATGGGCAGACTTCCACTTGTCACTTTTGATGGAAACGCCCTATGAGTTCTCTCTGGATGATTCTAGGCCCTGCTGCCCTCTGCCCTCCCCTGGAGCCCCTCGGGCATCTCCTGGAGGCCTGCTCATGGAGCCCAGTTATTTCTGGAGCCTCCCTGTTCAGGTGGAGAGGAGGTTGCTCAGAATCACCGGGACGTAGAATGGCCTGCTGGTCCCTCATGATTTCTTTGAACCAGGGGCTGCATCCTACCTAGCAGCCTGGGTCCCAAGTCAGGCAGGGCACCCAGCAGGTGCCCAAGAGACCTTGGCGTCCTCAATAATAATACTAAAGATACCTAACATTTATTGAGCACTTAGTATTTCCAAGGGTCATCCTAAGTGTTTAACATTAACATTAACAGAATTAATGTCTTTAATTCTCCTAAGAAGCCTGGGTTGGTATTTTTTACTCGAGTTCCCATCCGCAGTTTACACACGGGTTCATGGTCTCACAATTAGGAAGTGCCAGAGCGGGATTCAGACTCTCAAACTCTGGTTGCCTGCTTGCTGCTTGTCTCCTGGGGGGAATGTGCGGGCCGCCTCTTTGGTGGCCCTGGAAGCCCGAGGAGTCCCGTGCCGTGAGGCTGGTGACCGTGTGGAGACAGCTAGCGAAGAAGGGCGCCAGCCCCCAGGGCCCCGGGGCTGCAACTTGCAAGCTCCGAGCTGCACTGATGAGCTGGAATGGTACAGCTCGTGCCCCTTCCAAGCCCTGTGGGAGCCGCCACAAGGCAAGGTCATCGGGCAGACGGACAAGTGTCACCTTCTATGGAAGTGTCTGGGGGGACCCTCTCCGCGGACGTCGGCCGCTGCAGATACGAACCCGTGGTGGCGGCCTCTCCCCTCCCGCTGGGAAAACAGCCATGTTTCAAGCACCCTGGGCTTTCTTGTCTGTCACGAGGGCAAGGCATTCCTGCCGGGTCCCCAGGAGCACTGGAGTGGGGACCGAGCACTGTGTTTCATCCTTGCTCCTCTCCTGGGGCCGGCTGGTGGGCTGAGGCCGATATTAGATAAATACCAGTTGTCACCGGTGGGCTCTGCCCTGATTTGCTACCCTTGGATGCGTCCTTTCAATAGGTGTTTGGTGATGCAGGCCCATGAGGTCCTGCCTGCCTCACAGATGTTAGGTTCCAGCCACAAAACCAGAATAAAAAAAAAAAAATCTGGGGTGGGAAAGAAGAGTCCAGATTTCACTGAAAATGAAGCTCTCCAGAGCTGCTGACTAAGGAGTTTTCTTTCCAAACATCTGAAACAGCAAACAGATTGTAAATTAAGAGGGAGTTACAAGATAGTAGCTGCAGGCAAACAAGGCCTCCCTGTTCTCTGGGTCGGAGCTGGGGCCGCGCTTCGGGGCCGGGCGCCCAGGGACGGGATCGGAGCGCAGGGGGGCCCGCCACTGGTCAGAGGTGGCTGCAGAGGGAGTTCTGGCCTCTTCTCGGACCCAGGGAGAGCAGTTTCCTCTGACAAGAGGCGGAACGCTGGTCTGGGTCATTCTCTGGAGCCGATCAATTAGTGACTCCCGCCCAGATCAAAGTTCAGGCTCCCAAGGCAACTCAGCAAAAATAAAGTGAAACAAATTGTAACCCATCAAACAGATGCTTCCCATGAACAGGGCCTGAAGGGGGCAGTTGGACGGTCCTTGTCCACTTCTCTCCTCCCGAAGAGTAAAAGTACTGATTTCAGTGAAACGTCTGCTTTCCGTGGAGGCTCGAGTTTCTAATGGAAGGCGGGCCCCTGGGGTAGCTTGCTCTGGCGGCAATCCTGCTGGATTTGGGGTCCTGGGGCCATGATGGGAGCCTGGGCCCAGAACCACATGGTCAGAAGCAAGGCCCGCGCTGCCCACCAGGCCTGCATGGCCGCCAGCTCTGGAACGGAAGTCCTGCTCTGGATGACAGGACAGAAGAAAAGGGGTGGGGTAAGCGGGAAAGTGGGTGGCCCTCCCGGCAGGTTTCATCATGGAGGATGCCTGAAGGCATCCTCGTTGTGTCCCTCGCGGGTAATGACTATCAGTGTGACATCCGCTTTCAGGGCTATCCAGCTTTGAGCACCCAGCACCCAACGGTGTGGTCATGTGAGCCCCTCTGAGTCACGTCAGGCCTTGCTCAGAGACGGAGAGGCATCTTTACTGATTTCCCATGTCCCAGATAACCATCTGCTCAGGGCACCCTCTGGGAAGTGGTCAGGATGATTCTAGGTTTGGGAGTCTCCTAGAGAGCCGTGTACTTCTCAGCCAGGGGCCGCTGGTGGTGTAGGCCACAGAGCTGTGCTCCAGGAGTGGCCCGGATCCTCATATGTCCAGCCCTTACTTGCTGCTCGCCCAAGGCAGGGATGGAGGCAAAACCAAACCCAAACAAATAGCTTTTGGCAAAATGGAAGCCCCAGGGAGTTGGGGTAGTGTTTGGGGGTTGCTTCAGAGATTGAAGGATTGAGTCAGTGATCAATAGAATAGGGTGTGTTTTGGAAAAAACTCAGATGGGGCTTGAGGTGGGGTTTACAATATTTGCAGGCAAAGGCAAAACACAGATTCTGGAAGGATCCCCATCCATTTCACTGAGAGGCTTATGCATAAACTGGTTTAGGAAGCAAACCAGGTGAGAGTTCGCCTACGTGTCAGGCACTGTGCCAGGGGCCAGGGGGACAAATCTGGGCCAAACACTGACCCTGCCCTCAAGGACCTCACAGCCTGGAGGAGAAAGAAGAGCACATCGGTCATTATAAAGCAAGGTGACGGGTGCCCTAACGGCCCTCATCATGCCAAGAGGCTGATACCCTGCGGGGAAGCATTCAGCCTTTGGGATCAGACAGACTTGGGTTCTAGACTTCCTCTTCCTGGCTGAGTGACCTTGGGGACGTGACATCATGTTCCAAGTCTTGGTTTCCTCACCAGTACACTGGAGTCAGGGACTTCTTAGGTTCCTGGGAGGATTCGGGGAGAGAATGTGTGCGAAGCCCCCGTGTCTGGCACTCAGGACTGCTCGGAATCAATGTATACTAGGTTTAGTACGAGTGTTACATCATCAGAGGGGCTTGCTGAGCACTCTGGGAGGCCGTAGAGCAGCTGTGTGGGGTGAGGTGGGGCCCGGGGTGGGACCCGGGGTGGGGGGCGTCCAGAAAGGCTCCCAGAGGGAGGGGTGCTGGCCGGCTGGTGAGGAGGCGCATTCCCGGCAGAGGCGCGAGCCCGGGTCGGTCCCCAAGAGCCCGGGGGCAGAGAGGGTGGTCTCAGATGCTGTGCCGCACTCACACATATTGCGTGATGTGATGGGAAATGCTCTTTTCTGCGACAGCCCAGGCCCAACGGATAACCGACACGGAAGGCTCTGGAGGTCAGGCTGACTTACCGTCAGGAACACAACCGCAGGAGGCTGTGGGGACCCTGGTGTCCGCTCAGTAGGAGTCCTACCGGCCAGTGCTGGCCATCCAAGCAAGCGAGCTTCGGAGCTCGCTCGAGGTCCCCGTGAATGTTCATGGGCTGGCCTGGCCACCCCTTCGGAGGGGAGACGCAGGAGAGTCAGGAAAACTGCGGTCAGGTCCTGCCTCTCTGGTTATAGAGGCACGATGCTGTGCAAGTTGGTTTCCTGTGTAGGCTTCCCACTGCCTCAGCTTGCAGAAGGGAACCGTCCTTGGCTTTGTCAGATTTGTGATCTGCAACACCACTGTCCCCCAACACAGAGGCCCAGGGAGTTAGTAGTGGCCATCCTCATCACTGCGGGGCCAGCGCTGCAGGGCTCCTGGGGCTGGTTTGCGGGCGCCCGACTGGCTCATCTTCCAGCTCTAGAATTCTGTGATTCTCTAAGGTTTCTTCCTACCTTAGTTTTCAGTTCTGTAGACTCTGAAGTACTGGAGCCTTAGGAAAGGGATTTATTCAACATCTTCCAGCTGATTAGTGGAGAACTGTATTTAGAAGACACAACTCCCAGCCTAATCCGGTGTCCCTTCTACCTCCCCCGGCTGCTCCCTACCACCATCCACGATTTGTCTTAGCACAGGTTCCTCCCAGGGCCCAGGAAACCTGTGCGGCCCTCCATAGATTCCTTCCCCTCTTATTAGAAACCACCAGGAAGTCAACAGATCCAGCCCTGAGACAACAATCCCGGAATTCATTTCTCTAGGTATGACTTGAGCTCAATGAAATACTGTGTGTATGCAATGTGAAGTGAAAAGTGAGGCCCAGCTTTGCAGTGGTCCTACAGCGTCTGTCCGCTCCTTCTTACTACGAGAACGCTGGTTAGATGGCTGCCCACAACACAGGTACTTCCCTGCCTCTTTTGTAGCCAGATAGGGCGCTGTAACGAAGTTCTGGCCGCGAGGTAATAATTAGAAATATTTTGTATACCTTATGGAAAGTGTTCTTTTTATTTATTTATTCTTGTTAATCCCCATACATTACATCATTAGATTTAGATGTAGTGTTCCATGATTCATTGTTTGTGCATAACACCCAGTGCTCCATGCAGAGTGTGCCCTCCTCAATACCCACCACCAGGCTAACCCATCCTCCCACCCCCCTCCCCTCTAGAACCCTCAGTTTGTTTTTCAGAGTCCATCGTCTCTCATGGTTCGTCTACCCCTCCGATTTCCCCCCCTTCATTCTTTCCCTCTGCTACCTTCTTCTTCTTCTTCTTTTTTTCTTAACATATATTGCACTGTTTCAGAGGTACAGATCTGAGATTCAACAGTCTTGCACAATTCACAGCGCTTGGAAAGTGTTCTTAATGAGAGGGAGAATGCTCTTCTTTGCTATTCCTTCATAGATGGCTGGAACATAGGCATGGTGGCTGAACCATCAGCAGCCCCCTTGGACCATGAGGTAGACACCATGTGTGGGTCCTGGTGGAACGAGGTAAGTCAAGAGCTTCAGTCACCGATGATCTTATGAAGCCCCTTCACCAGCCCTAGACTGCAAGAGAAACGAGCTTCTATGGCTTAAGCCACCATTGCGACGTTTCATCAATTCTGGTCATTGGCTGTAAGGCAGCACTATTTTCAGCACTAACAGAAAACCCACTGCGGGTGAAATGGAGCCCCTCCGATTGTGGGGCACATTCCAATCTCAGAGAAGTTCAGATGTGACGGAAGTATGAATCTTATTACATGGAATGCAGTATTTTGGGTTTTTGTTACTCACAGCCAAACCTAATCCTAACTGATTCAAGAAACATGAGGGAACGAAAAGTGGCAAGTTCTAAATAAAGAACATGATAATCATGTAGAGGGAGGAACAAGTTTCTATATAAAAGAATGACTCGCAAAAATAGTAGTGACACATGACTCAATGTAGGGACATTTCTCCTATACTTCCCGGTCTGGATTTGGCCATCAAGTGAGAGGAGACTCTAGGGGATGAGTTGAGCTGGCTTTAAGGTGTCGAGGACACAAAGCTGACTGCTAAACCAGTCTCCACTGCGTGTGACTGGCTTTTAGGGTCTCTGCCGCTTTGGTGTCTTCTCCCCAACTCTGCAGGGCCCACCGGGTTGACTTCGAGCAAGACAAATGGGCAGCTGCTGTGTGCAGCCAACGGGCTCTCCCTTAGCTGAGACCCAGAGAGACGCTTGAGGCTCTTCCCTCACCAGCCACTGCTCCTGCTTTTGGGTGCAACCTGAGCCCTGGTTTGGGGCGAGCACTTCTTGTCCTTAAGGCGAGTACTGACTTTAACCCGTGATAATCCAATACTGATGTGCCTGTTGTGATTAAAACATCAAAGGCCAATAGGACAAGCAAGAGGGAAATCTGGCTCATCTAAACGTGGTTCTAAGATGAAATATCCATCCTATGTGTCATTAAAGCAGGGTCACTTTCATGAGGAAGACCCACTTGACCATGTCTAAATAATGCAATCACTTATTTTACGGGATCCTTTCTCCCATGATTACTTCTTGAATCCCCTGGGACTCCAGGGGCCATCACAGGTTTTGCTGACTCTACGTTCCTGCTACCATTGATTCTTTCCTCACGTGACAAGTGTTTTACATTTATTATTTAATACATCAACCCCACAGGAAGGCAGTATCATTCCCATTTTCAAATTAAGGCTCAGAGAAGTTGATTAACTTTCTCTCAGTAACGCAGCTAATAGATGGGCTCTGAACTTTCGTTGGTAAAGGCTGCCATCATAGTCTAGTCGTACGGCAGAAGCAGCCCTTTCAGCCTCAATTACCGAAACGTGTAAAGTTCTGCTGAGGAATACTTTTATCCTTCCATTCGGAAGGGTCACGGGACACTGGGGATTTGGGACTATTCTGAAAGAGAGCCTTCTCTGAAACCACGATGACAACAAAAAGGTCGGACACGCACGGTCACTCCAGGCCATACTTCTAGTATGTTCACCAGCGGTTCCCACGGCCTGTGTGATAAGCTGGCAGCACAGGGATGTCCGTGCGGGAGGGGCAGGGGGTTCCCACAGCGCAGGAGGCCGACAGGGACTACTGTCGGGCCGGCTGCCTGTTTCTAATGAACTATGTCTTGTGACTCTGCTGACGCAATAGCCGATAGCAATATTTAAAAATTACCTCGTAGAAATTTCTTGCTCACCTTAGTATCATGCATATATTTACTGGCAAAGAAAAAAATTCCCTAGAAATGCTTATTTAACCTTACCAGTTCTGATGAAGATACATTATAGTGAATCATGGGAAAGTCTTTTATGATCTCATGTTCTACATAAAAATAGCTCCGCCTCAGTACTGATCCAGTTCCTATGGGCCAGATCCCAATTCTTTCTGCTTTCAAAAAAGTGGAAGCCCGACCTACCAAATGATTTCCTCTGGACTGAAATACATTAAAATGGAATAAACCTTCCCATCCAAACTCATCATATTTTTCCCTCAGATACCAAAGTACAAAAACACCAGGCTAAATTTCTTTTAAATTATTTTATTTTTGTGTAAGCTAAAAGGAAATTTACACACTGAAATCTCAAAAGACCTTGGGCATGCACATTAACCTTGTCAGAGGTTCTTCTACATGTCTTTCTTTTTTCCATAGGAATTTCCCCAAACATTTAAAACCCATAGTTTTTACTGTATATACAGCCTAAACCATAGCAATCTATGATTATGTCATTTTACACTGTGCAAAATCCTCAAAAAATAGTGGTACGATAAAACAAAAAATCATTAACAAGTAAATTTCATTGTAAGACATTCATGTAATTTGGTCCTTCTCCAAACCAAACTGATTTAAAACAGACACAATCTCTTTAAACCCCTCCAATCAAGTTCTGACAATGATCCACACCCTGTAACAAAAGAGCAATCGATAAAGTACCTTGCAAAAGGTCAAACAGCAATATGCCAGATTGAAAAGATTAAAAAAGAGCGCAAAAATGTTAAAAGCCAGATCTTAAACCCACTACACATAAAATTGAAAAAAAAAAAAAATTAAATGGGGACTTTGGAGCTTATTTATGATAGCAAAAATTAATTCAACATATGATATGGAAAATTAATAGGACATTCAATGCAATCTGAAAAAGACTGAAGGGGATTTCACAGACAGTGGAGATTTGAGTTTTTAATTTTCTTTTTTTTATTTCAAAAGTTTTGTAAGAAGGACACCACCAGTGTATTTCACAAAGACATAAATGTATACACCCCAGCAACACAAAAAGAATAAATCTTCAAAAATGTTCATCCCCGGTTATTTACATTTTTTTCTAATATAAATTTAGGACTTCAGTATGTAAATAAATATACATTACTATGTATACCTTTCTAGTGCGGCTTACCAACAAATCAGCTGAACTTTTTTTTAATTAGAGCAGGTATGCTTTTGATGGAAGGGAGGGAAGGGCTGGAGGTAAAGGGAAAGCAACTGAAATTGTCCAATTCACATCAGTTATCAGTCTGCTTTCTCTTGGGACCTTGTGGAAGGTGTTAACGTGGCCGGGAACATCAACACCTTGGCATGCATGAACGTTAAGTCCGGAAGGCTAGCGATCACCTTGATGGCTTCTTCACTCAGGTGCTCTTCTCTTTTCGGTTTCCTATTGACAAATGAAAAAAGAGAACCGTGTTAATATGACTTTGTTGTAGGTCAAATGGGAGAAAATCCACTCTCAAGGTAGAGAGTTAGAGATCTGTGGGGACTTCTCTGCCAGGTCCTGAACCTCATAATCCCTGTGTGTGTGCTTCCGTGCCAGATGCCGAATCTCTCACAGAGATGCATGCCCGAGTCGTGTGTGCACATTACGGCCAGGCTCGGACCTACAGACATTCCTGTGTACCCATGTACGGCTCACAGACCTGCCGAAGGCTCGCAGCATCTACCTGGGCACACTTTTAAAATGTTACTAAGCAGAAATAGAATGCTGGAGCCCTAATAAAAGTTCACCCAACCAGATTTCTCCCTGACCCCCGTGAAACTACCAAAATTACTTCAACATAAAGCAAAGTTTATGTCTGGCACAAGATCTTGTAAGTCATTTTAACCCGGGCTTTCTTCATTCCCCATGGGGAATTCCAGGAGAGACAGCCCTCGGCTCAAAAACCCCCAGTCTCGGCCCCGCTGGGACACAGGCGGCAGGTCCAAGAGGGGCAGCACGGGAGCTGGTTCTGGATGCTGAGAATGGACACAGGCTGGAGTGCTCGGGGAGAGGGGAAATCTCAAAATCCTAGGGGTTCTGCAGACGAAGTCCATTTTACTCACTGCCCCGGTATCAGAGGTGAGCAGGTTAGCGCCTAACACAGACAGGAAGAACTCCTTTTCATCCAGGGCTTCCCAGGAGGTGAGCTGCAGAAATGTCAAGTGAGCCTCAAATGTGGCTCAAATTGAGCACATGACTGTAACCCAACCCTGATTTTTTCCAAGATGTTAAATATATTGAAAGAATAGTTGCGGTCATACAGATATTAATTTTAGACCAAAGTTCATTTAAAATTGCTGATTCTAAAAAGCCCAATTCTCTTTTATGGTAAAATAGTTGGTACTATATTAGGTGTGACACAAGTTATTTCTTCCACCTAATTATTCTCTTTGTCGTTGTGATGGGGAACGGGACGTCAGGAGAAGAAGCGAGAGAGGAAAGACAATATTTCATACCTAGATTTTCTGTTATCACTTTTGAATTCAGGCTGAAATGAAAAGATTTAATAGAATGACGGAAAAATCAAACATCAGAATTGTAAGACCAAAGTTCTTCCACAAGGGATGGGCTTTAGGCACACCGAAGCCATCAGATCAACCAGTACTCAGTTCTAGGGTTCTCAGAAGAATGGAATAGCAATCCAGTATTTTCTGCTTAAAATCTACAATTTTAATTACATTTAAATGGTGGCAAAATTATTAGGTGGGTGTTTGATGAAGAAAAACCAGACAATGGGGGCACCTGGGTGGCTCAGATGGTTAAGCGTCTGCCTTCATCTCAGGTCATGATCCCAGGGTCCTGGGATCAAGCCCCGCATTGGGCTCCTGGCTCAGCGTGGTGTCTGCTTCTCCCTCTCCCTCTGCCTCTCCCCCTGCTCATGCTCTCTCTCTCAATCTCTGTGTCTCGAATGAATAAATAAAAATACTAAAAAAAAAAAAAAGAAAAAGAAAAACCAGAGAGTAAAGTGAAACACTGTAAGTGTCTGTATGATGGAAAAGGCCAGTCTCTCACCAGTGGTCCATTTTAGCATCACTAATGATGGAGTCAACCAGATTATTATGCAACTTCTGATGCAGTACAACACCTGTGCTGGAATCCAGCCAAAACGTTTCACCCGAATTCATTAAACTTGTGGATATAATTCCTAGCTTACAGGAAATAAGGGGAAAAGAGAAATATATTAACTACTACTTGAAGGAAGCCAACATATAAATCCCGAGGTTGGGATGTTCTGCAGGACATCTGGACTGATCTTTTTAATAAGCTACTGTTAAAACTGAAAACAAACAAAAGGGTTGGGGGTAGATAAGCTGGATTAAAGGAAGTTGAGGAGCCGTAACAGCCAGGTACAACAGTTGTCTGTTTTGCTGAAACCAATATTGAGTTGAGGGGACATCTGAACATAGCTTCGGTATTAGATGGAATAAAAAGGCACTGAAGTTGGGCGCCTGGGTGGCTCAGTTGGTTGGGCGACTGCCTTCGGCTCGGGTCGTGATCCTGGAGTCCCTGGATCGAGTCCCGCATCGGGCTCCCTGCTCGGCGGGGAGTCTGCTTCTCCCTCTGACCCTCCCCCTTCTCATGTGCTCTCTCTCATTCTCTCTCTCTCAAATAAATAAAATCTAAAAAAAAAAAAAAGGCACTGAAGTTGACAGATGGAGATCACAAACTGCAGAGGTAAGTTCAATTTGGCATGGACCATAAAATCTCATTTTTGTTTAAAACAACACACATACATATATTATTTACATAGAAAATGATCTGAAAGGAGTTATACTGATCTGAGTGGTAAGAATGTGAAGCTAAGTTTTAATTTTCTGTATTTTCTAACTTTCTATAATATATCTATCTTATTGCTTCTGTAATGATACAAGGTTATTAAAAACAGTAACAGAGAGACTCTGGACTCCGGGAAACAAAAGGTTGTGGATGGGGAGGTGGGTGGGGGGGATGGGGTAACTGGGTGATGGGCATTAAGGAGGGCACATGATGTGATGAGCACTGGGTGTTATACACAACTAATGAATCACTGAACATTATATCAAAAACTAATGATGTACTATATGTTGGCTAATTGAATTAAAGAAAAAAAAAACAGTAACAAATAGGGGCGCCTGGGTGGCTTAGTCGGTTAAGTGTCTGCCTTTGGCTCAGGTCATGATTCCGGGGTCCTGGGATTGAGCCCTGTGTCGGGCTCCCTGCTCAGCGGAGAGTCTCCTTGTCCCTCCCTGCCGACTCGTGCTTTCTCAAATAAATAAAATCGTAAAACAAAACAAAACACAATAACAAAATTGCACCTTAATGAACTTTCTCATTTGTGAAACGCAGTTGGGGTGTGGGAAAGGAGAGCAAGGTAGAAGCTTTTACCCAAGAAATGGTTGGTAAAGATTACTCTATAGACTTTCTACTAATGCCCTTACTTCAGAGGCACTACTTAGAGGCAACAGGAAATTGAAAAAGTTTAGAGTTGACAGTCTGTGTATTTATCTGTAGTCACTGTGCATTGATGTGATCTAGTTTTCTTGGAATATAAGAAGAAAATGCTTGAGGAGAACCTGAAAATAAAAAGTTGTATCATGAACTTTTCTCAAATACGAAAGCAGGGACCTAATTTTGATTTACATTCTTGTTAGCTAAGATGTATCCTTTTTGTCAGTGCAATACAACTGAGAGTCCAGAAACAAACCCATATATTAATGGAAAACTGATTTTCCATAAGGGTGCCAAGACCACCGATGAGGAAAAAGAGTCTTTTCATCAAACAGTGTGGGATATCTGCATGTAAAAGAATGAAGCTGGACCCCTCACAACACATTCAAATATTAAATCAAAATGGATCAAAGACCTAAATGTAAGAGTTGAAGCTATAAAACTCTCAGAAAAAAACATAGGTGTAAATCTTCCTGCCCTTGAAATAGGCAATGGTTTCTGGGATGGCTATAACCAAAAAGTCAGACAAAAAGAAGCCTCAGTGAGAATGTGGAGAAACTAGAATCCTTAACATATTATTGGAAGAATGTAAAATGGTGGCATTACTTTGAAAAACAGTTCAGCAGTTGCTCAAAAAGTTAAACATACTGTTACCATATGACCTGGTGGTTTCACTCTGAGTATGGAAAACATCTGTCCACACAAGAACCTGTACATGAATGTTCATAGCAGCATTAGTCAGAAGAGTCAAAAAGCGAAAACCACCCAAGTACCCATCAACTGATTAATGGAGAAGTAAAATGTGGTATAATTACACAAAGGAATATTATATTATGCAGCCATAAAAAGGTATTAGAAATACTGATACACACAATATCGTGGCCGAACTTGAAAACACGCTAAGAGAAAGAAGCCAGGAACAAAAGGTCACATACTGTATGATTCCACTTATATGAAATAACCAGAACAGGCAAATTCCTAGAGACAGAAAGCAGATTAGTGTATGTCAGGGGCTGGGAAAAGTGGCAGATAGGGAGTAACTGCTACTAAGTATGGAGTTTCTCTCTGGGGTGATAAAAATGTTCTGGAATTAGATAGTGGTAATGGTTGTACAATGCTGTGAACATACTAAAAACCACTCAATTGTATACTTGAGAAGGGTGGATTGTATGGTATGTGGATTATATCCCAACTGAAAGGTCAAAGGAAAAAAAGAGAAAAAAAAGACGTATGTATCCCTTTTGGCAAATAGTCGTTTGGCTTGTATAAACTTGAGTTAGAGGTGTGCCGTTACTAACTAGGTGGTCACCCACTGATTAAGGTGAGGAAGTAGTTTTTCTCTGTATTAGAAAAGGTAAAGCAAGAAAGAACTATTTCAAAACTAAGATCTTGAATTTCTTTAAAAAGTGAGAAGTTACTTTAACAAACTGGGTACGGAAAGAGATAAGCACATGCATTTCTTCCTACATATGCAGCAAAGGCATTCAGAAAAGAGTATGTGTTTGTTACACGTCAACTTCCTCTCCCTACTCCTCCGTTTCTTAACCTTGTGGTACCCTACAGTCACTCTACCTTTTGTGTACAGTTGTCAACAGTCAAGATTTTGTTGAGCTTTACTTTCTGTAGTTTTAATTCAAAAACAGAAAGAAAAATAGAACAAAATGTAAAAACAACAAAGACTCTGAAATTTTCTGAAATGATGCATGCCATCCACCTTTCATCCACCCTGTACAACCGAGAATCATTCATGGGGACACCTTATGGTATTACCTTCTAATTGTAAGACGTGAATATTTGCATTTCTTACCATTTTCAAATAATTCCTCAAAACAAAAGACAGAGTTGCCAACTTGGTGGTTTTACTCCCCCCCCCCCCCCCCCCGCCCCAATGTGTTGTGTTTTAAACACGAAGCTGGACAGATACTAGAGAGCAATTCAATGCAGTTACGACACTCACCTTAGGATACACACAATGGTTCTAGTTCATTCCGTAATAGTACAGAATAAGGGAAACAATGAAAATAATTTCTTAAAGTGATAGGAGTTGTTCAAGTTCCCTGGTGTACACGGGATGTTTCAAGGATGAGTTACAAAGTTAGGAGAGCAAGCAAGCTAACAATGTGGTGTAGAGCTCCTCCTAATGGCACAAAGACTGAATTCTCATCATGGGACTTGCAAAGTTCTACCACAGTTCCTTCAGTGAGACTGCAGAAGTAAAAAAGTAACGAAATGGTAGGACTGTCCTTAGAAAAGGTTGCCCTAAAAACGGCAGGGGAAAGCCCAAACAATAAAAGCATCAGTATTTTTTTTTTTAAAGTCAAATGTGCAGCAGCTTTTGGCTAACATATATAGAAAAAATGGACGAGAAACTTGTATGAGAAGAATTTCAATTTGAAAATATGATTTGGGGAGAGGAAAAATTAGAAAGTGAGCAAAAAGAATCCACAGAGGATTCATTTACAAATAGGTTCACTAAAGAGGAGGCTTTACCAGTGGCAGCAGGTGTTACCACAAAGACACGGGAACAATGAGAACAGGAGAATCTGTGGTGCGCGCATGTTGTAAATTATTCTAAGGAAAAGCTAAGGATAGCCACAATTATAAGATAATAATGCCTTTTCATAATTATAAATATTAATAATAATACATATCTGTTGAATGAATGGATATTTACACAATACAGTTTGAAAGGCAATGGGATAATTCAAATCAAAGTTTTAAGACTGGTAAGCATTTATTCTTCATAAGAAAAAAAGACTTTTTATAAATGGCTTTTTTTCTACAGAAGAATTGACTGAAAAGATAAACCTGAATCTGACATGGAAACAATGTATTTATTTAGGAGTAAGGGCTATAATACTTCTGCCAAAGTGGGCCACTAGCAGGTAAGTATTTCCACTTGAAAATGCTGATGACAATGGGTTTGGAACAGTGAAGCTGGCGCTCCTATCAACCAGTATTTGCTCCCGCGGCAGTGATTTCCTGGTTCACAATGACTACCTCTTATTAGGAACTGGCCTATTCTTACGGCTAACATGTCAAAGCAATGGCTTACTGTTCTGGTGCCTAGTTATGTAAAACTAAAGGTTTACCGAATCCTGAGCACAGGGCCCAAGTGACATTCCTTCTGTCTGGCTCCAACACTGCTTTTCTAAAGGCCATGTCCCTGAAGGGCCTCCCAGAAAGCTTGGCAAAGCAAGGCTTCACATCCCAACTCAGAGATGTTGTACATCAGCAAAAATGCAGAAAATAAAAGAGTAGCCATCGCCTATTCCAGCTTAGGTCAGGAGTAGAAAGATTAGCCTAAGTGACTCTGGGAGTGTGAAAGTGGGTTCCCACAGATGATCATCTCAGGGGTTATGAAGGGAAGAAGGGATTGTTTCTACAGTGGCTTATGATCTCAATACTTGATCAGAATTCTCCACAAAGTTTGGCGGGGCGGGGGGGAAGAGGGGGTAAGAAGAGAAAACCACATCTGTCAGCCCTTTCCAGCCTCTTATGAAATAAATAGCTCCGCTCTAATAAAGTTCATAATTAAACATAATTTGATAACTGTTTTCTGGAATTTGGCATCATCTATTGATTTTTATAAATACAAAGTGAATTTTAATACAATTTATTGAAATACTGTCAACTTATTTGCTTTCCCATTTGGACTGTTTTAACACAGAATTCAAAACAGGGTGTAATGAACACTATCTGCTTACCTGGTAGATGTGCTTGTCTTCTCTACTGTGGACATGAGTCTTGCAAATGCATCAGTCACTTTGAGGCTTGAGGTGGAGATTTCCAGCTTAGAAGTTGTTAACTCATACAACTCTGGATCCACACCTTATAGTATAAAATGACAGTCAGTGAGGGCAAGCTGCAGTGCGTTAGTCAGTCAGCCACGATCCAAGATGCAAAAGGCACTCGTTCTGTAAACATCTGAGTCTTTTACGAGCACAACACGTCTGTAGACTACTGTAATATTGCATTTATTTTTTAAATTAGATTCCACCTTTCAGAATTTTTATAAAGAAGGAAAATACTTTTAAAATCTCACTCTGGTATAAATACAGCCTTAATTCATCTAACATTTATGTAGTAGATATCATGCAAATATTTCTAAAATTTCTATCTGCTGTAGAAAATTCTCTCAATTTTGGATTAGTGACATGAAAGTTATCAGTGTTTTATAGAGAGCGCACATAATTTGTTATATGATACCTCAATGTTTAAATGGACTGATTAACCTCATTTTTGATATTTTCTCTCCCTCTACACCTCTCTAACCGTTCTATCTCCATTACACTCTCTTCCACACCCAAAGATTTAGAAGCTAAAGTCTCAAATATGGTAAATGACTTGGTTAAATATATTCTGGCCACCTGAGGACATGAAATATTCCTCAAAGCATCACATTATTACTAAAGATAAATTATATACCACATTGTTCTTTCTTCAAAGTAGGGAGGGTAAAATATTCCCAGAAAAACTAATAAAAGCACTACTTTTAGACAAAATGAAAATTGTCTCAGGGGTTAATTATATTTCTATGGTCTCATATCCAAGCTGGTTTTAAGGAATTCAAAATGAAGCTGAGTTAGATTTATTTGACTTCACTAAAACATACATATATATTTTTATATTTCCCTTGAATATAGATTTATATTAAATAACAATGACTATAAAAACACTTAAAAGAACAATTAAGTATTTTCGACTCAAGCTCAATTTTGGGTAATAGAGACTCAGATAAAAAAAAAATTAATCCTCTGCTCTCTATGGTACCAGCAAATTACTTGAGGTAAAAAGTTTAGTAGTTTCAGAGTATAGCAGAAAAGCAGACTGTAAGGAAGAATGTCTTATAGTTTCATCAATTTTTATTTATTATTTCTAAAAAAGCTCTGAAGATCAGCAGAGAAAATTATACATACATGTAAATACTAATGTTATTAACAAGTTTCCTCCTTTTAAGATATTTTAAGGTTAAGAAAAAAATCAGGAACTGCCTTCTATTAACCAACTTTGCAGATGACTGGCAGATGTAAATACAGACTCAGATGTTTACAGAAACCAAACAAGCAAAAGCAGCTTCCACAGTTATCATGTCCAACAAGGAAGGAAGGCTATAGAAAATGTTCGTTGACTCTCCCAAGTTCTTAATATTTCATTAAGGTACAGTTTCGAAAAATACTTAATGAGACCCTTTCTTTGTATCTCTCTAAGGATATACATTTCAATTAAAATCTAAAAAATTGTAGATACCTGTAGGGGACCAAATGAACCCAAAGTACCTCCTTCCTCCACTGTGAAAGGTTAGATTCCAAGTAACCACAAAATTTAAGCTGATGTCTAACATACAGCGCAGAATAAATAACTGCATTCTGACTGGCAACAAAAAGTGGTAGTAAAAATTTGGTCAGGTTTGTAAAATACTGGCCACTTGGCTGTCAAAGAATAAAGTGGAAGATCAAAAAAAAACCCAAAAAAACAAAAAACCCAACCCCCCTTGCCCAAAACAAAACCACCACCATCACAAAAAAACCAAACCAAAACAAAAGAAAACAAAGAACCCCAGGAAAGTACCATGACTATATTTTATATTTTTCAAAAACAAGATAACTACTTACTCTACACTAATAATTGGAGAGTAATTCTTTTTTAATGGAAGAGTCTGCTTGTGTTTTTTTTTGGTTTTTTGTTTGTTTGTTTTTTACAGAACCTCAATGAGGCACAGTTTAGTTACATAACTAAAGCTAGCCAACCAAGTTCTATGCCAACCTCCTAAGTCTCACACACAAATAATTAAATAACCGCAAGCTAAGACAAAATGACTTTCCCAGAAACAAGTCAGAAAAAGTGCAACCAAGTGGTGAAATGGAACACTGAGAAAGGTGTTGATACCTGTAGGTTGATGGTAAGTTTTAACAAAACCCAATAGCAATAAAAAGAAGCCACAGCAAATTTATAGTAATCAAGTTTATAGAGCAGCTAGAGCATATTAATGAAAATACGGAACAAAAATATTTAAAAGGTTCCAAAGTAAGGAGGACTGCATTTGAGCATGCTAATTTCACTTCCACTACAGCTCTAAGCTTCTGAAACCACTTGCTCTTCTTGAAGCTGTGTATACTGAGCCTGGTTATCACGTAATTTCTGTACTTCATTTGTGTTCTTAACTGAGTTTGAGATGTAACCAAAAATTAAACTTGAACCAGGTTTTAGGTGTCTAAAAATAGTGACCTCATGTAAATTATAGTACAGTTCATGACAAAACAAATCTGAGAGCAAATTTAAAATGGGAGTTTGGTAGTTCATTCTTGGGAATACAGTAATAAGGAAACTGATACACAAGTTTTTGTTGTCTTTTTTCCCCCAATTAAGTATTAAAAACAGCTAATTAGGCTTACCCCGGGCATTCCATAGCTCAAACATATTTAGAAGTAATTTGGGTAAATAGTAAAATATCATTTTGAAGTCAAAACCAGACAGAGATTGGTTTTTCATATGCTTGCAAAATCTTGGAAATAATGAAAATGATAACCAGGGGCTTAGATTTGAGAAATCCAGTCATTCTACCAAATGGCCTTGGAACTTCCTTACAGCAGGATCAGATTTCCATAACCAGATTTTGGAGAAGGATGTTCTGGGTTCCAGGCTCACCCTTATCTGACTGTTATGGTCTCCCCCATTTCCCACCATGGATCCTGAACTGCTGGAAGTGGATGGCAGGGTATCAAGCGGAACAGAATAAAACCAGCAAATTCTCAGGAACCAGGCTGGCTGTTAACTGGCTGCTAGTGGGGATAGACAGGGATCCTCGCTATGCAGTCTGGGCATCGGCATCTATATGGTACCCCGACAGCTGTCCGGTGATCAATGGACATGATGACCAGATCACAAGAAGGGATGACAGGGACTCATTAAAATCATATCAAATAAAATGTAAACATATAAATGCCATTATATTTTAATCTTTTATTCAGTTAAAAAATGACAAAGTACATTAGTCCTTTGGTCAATAAACTGAACTTCGCAGGGCTGAACATGAATTTAACAGGCACTCCAGTAAGTTTTAATTTCTAGCTTTTAATCTCATAGCAATTATTTTCTACTATTCTGTAACATTTCTTTTTTCTCCATGGAAATCTAACAGAATACTTTCTATCTGAGAGCTACATAAAAACTACATAGTAAGTTCTATGTGGGATCTATATAGAACTAAGTGCTAGACTCTAACGTTTTGGAACCCAATTATACACTTAGCATTAATAAACAACTAACCGAATGCTAGAATTTGTAGAGGTTCTATTACCACAGGCACTACAATGCAAAGTCATCTTTGTATACTAAAATATTCTTGTATTTCTAAACCTGTATTTTTTCAAATGGCTTTATAGGATATGCTTTCAAAAATAAGCATATAAAATATCACATTTTGCATTTACAGCAGCCCCCCCCCCCCCCAAACCTTGCCTTTAATTGTCTAAGGACATTAGGGCTACTTTATTCCTAGAAACTACTTTCAGCTCTGACTGGTACACTGAGAAAGCTTTCCTTAAAACACATTTCACAGAAGTCATTTGTTATAGTCAGATACTAGAAAATAACAATAGATAGATAAAAGTATCAAAAAGATATTATAGAGAATACAACTACTTGTTTCCTTGTTTATAGGAAAGTCAAGTGATGTGGTCATGCTTTTAGTAATTAAACTAGAATTGTGGTTTTAACACTCTGCTGACCTGGGATTGTGGTGCTGCTGCTAGAGCTACTGTCATCCACGGGCCCAAAGAAATCAAGGTTCAGAAGAGTGGAACCTCCACTAGCTTGAAATTCAGTGACCGTGTTGGTAGGCAGCCACACAGAAGGTAAGCCAAGGGAGGAGGGGTTATGTGTAAAAAGGGGTAAGACACACACTTGAACATGCAGGTTATAATTAGTAGTCATTACATATTTTAAAATCAACATTAAAACAATGTGTACAGTATTAGTTTTTCATTACTAAGGACATTTCTAAAGTAACAATTTAATAATTCAATGTACATTTTCTCATGTACAAAGTAAATAAAATTTAACACTTAGTAAGGTTTTAGTTAAGAGTTCAGCTCTTTCAATCAAAACTCAAAGCCATACCAGAAAGACCAAGGGGAAAGTGTACCCGTTAAAGGGAAACAATACTTTAATCTCAACCCAACAGTAAATCACTGTACATGCCCAAATCAATCTTCTGTGTTAGTAATGTTGGTTTTGAATTAATGATTTTTAAAAAGTGACAAAGTTGTCAGTTTCAGGACACACACCAATACATTAACTTGGTTTAAATTAAAATAACATTAATAAGGACTGTCATAACTGCCCTACCCTGATGTGCAACCTCAAGCTGTACTGTTCCCCTTTAACTCTGAAACAGTAATCAGAAATAGCATACAGTTTTAAAGAAGTTGTTTGTTAATAAAAAGCATGATGATTTGACTGAATATTCGAGACACCAGACAACAGCAAAAGGTGCATCCAGGCTTTCCTTCAGCACTGCTATTCAATTGGATGCTTTCCAGATGTCCTAGGACCCCCAGTCTAAGGCAAAGCTGATAGAATGACAGGTGTTTTAGACAATGGCTCAAATAACTTATGAAGTATAAAGAATAAGAATAATTCTATCTTAGGGTCCAATTAAAATTTGTGGTGTCAACACACGGGAAAACTAGCATTTTGTGTCATTTATTTTAAAGACCCACATTACTAGGATAAGTTATTCCTTTTCAGGATTTTCTCTTAAAGCCTTCAGAGAAACCAATTATTTCTGGAACTACCTACTAGTATTTTGAGACAAGTTTTAGAAAAGGATCATGAAAATCATTCATTTTCCATTTGCATAATAAGTGCTCTATAAAATATTATTAAATCTGAAAACTACTTTAAGTCAATAAATATGGATCTATTTGCACACTGTTTTTGGTTATATAATTGTGCTTTGTGCTTTTTTTTAAGCAGCCTCTAGCCACAAGACTTTGCATCCAAGAAAATTCCATAAATTAAATCTACAGAAACAAATTTCAAGTAAACTGGTCCTACCTAAAATATAATTTCAACTACTTAGATACTTGTAAAACATAAAGGAGCTTGTTTTTGACTTAAGATAAAGAAATTAAAATTTTACCTAGCTACTGCTACCTACTTATGGACATTAATACTGTTAATAATAGTAATAGCTGTTGTTTTTGAGCAATTACTGTTCAGAAAGAAAGCCTGAATTTCCAAAGATAAGAAGAAGAAGTTATGTTCAAACAAAAAAGGAAATCAGCAGAGAGAAGTTTGTCTGAACTTTGTAGCTTTCTTAACTCTAGCTCTGGTGCTAGAGGCTCTACGGAGAGACGTACCATCTAAAGGGTTAGTAAGGCCACTGCTACTCCAGTCAAACTGGACGGGTGGTAGAGACTCCTAGAGTTGAAAACCAAAAAATCAAAATTAATCAGTACAGGCTGTAGCAACATAAAGAATCCTTAAAAAAACAAAAACAAAAACAAAAACTATTATAGCAAGATCATTAGGCAATAAAGTACCTAAAAGACAAAATTGGGAAAATTTACAATTTCAGAAGGTTACCTAAAAATATGAACACAAACCGAAACTGAAAAATTGACAAACAATACAGTTTATTGATATTAAAAAACTGTCTTTGAGAAATGGAATTCACTTTACATTTTCAAACAGATTTTTATGGACTGATTCTATGTCAAGATTTCAATCTAGTCTCAAGTTATGACTTAAACTATTGGCTAGATTATAATTCAAATATTAAAAAAATCACTGACTTTAATCACTAAAGAGTGATCTACTTTATATTAAATGACTAGCCACTTAAAATATCTCAGTGGACGGTCTAATGCAATAGAGAAGGTACCATATTGAAAATGAGATTTGAGTTATTCAAGACCAAATAACTACTAAATAACTAGTTGTATGACCAGGTGTAGCTTAATTTAGTTGGTCTCTTTGTATATAAAATGAGAAGGTTTAAAGTCCAAGGTCTCTGGTTCTTTACAATTTCCCAAAGTAAAAGTATGGGCCAGTAAATAGGAACTAAATTTAAAATTAAAAAAAAAAAATTTAAATCTTCTCTAGTTTAGAAATGACTTATAATCAGTATCAGAATTTAATTTTTAAAATAATGTACTTAAAAGTATACTCAGAGCTCATCTGAATATTCTAGGTTTTAAATTTTGTTGACTGCCTAACACATAAAGATAAATTGAGTAAATGATACATGTAAGACGTAAAATAATACAAAACATTTAAAAAATGATCATTGCTTTAAGAACAAATTTTACAAGAAAAAATTGGGATTCCTGATTTTCTTCTTTTATTTTGGGGTGGTGTTGACAACACTTACTGAAATAGCCTGTGTTCTGACAGACTCTTAATACCAACATGTTGCTGTCCTTTTTTTTTTTTCCGGTATTGCTTACCACTATGCTTTATTGTAAGGTAGGTACTATTAAAACTTTACATTCGTTTTTTGGTGTGTAGATAAAGACTTGTTCCCTGTAGGAAAGGAGCATGAACTGATTATTTTTGAAAGTCTAATTCCGTTATAATACAATTGTCTTGATAACTGGGTATCAATGACAGGCATGTTACTATTATGGATTTAGTCTTTCCTAAATCAGGTCAGGCCTGGAGGTTGAGGAGGGAGGTATAAACAAAGCAAAATCCTCACATTAGTGGTTGCCAGGGCATTATAGGATAGTGGGGGTGGGGACGGCCATTAAGACAGTTCTTTATGGTGATGGAAGAGTCATATATCTAGATTGTGGTGGTGGTTACACAAATCTACCCATATGATAAAATGACATAGAGCTATACACACATATTGTAATAATCAAGTCACATCCCTTGTTTTAATATTATGCTATAATTAAGATGTAATTAGGGGGAGAAACTGCTGAAGGGTACAAAGCATCTCCTCTGTACGATCTTTGCAACTTCCTGTGAATCTATAATTATTTCAAATAAAATTAAAAATAATGCTGGTGAAAATCTAGTTTATAACTTACCTGCAAGACTAATAAGCATTTGGAAAATATCTTCCTTAGCTGATCTCAAAAACAAACAAAAACCTCTAAGCATTCCCACAGATTCAACTCCTATTATTCTCCTTAGAGATCAGTGAAACCTTTAGTCCTATTGAATACTGACAGGATGGACAACACCCAGGTTTATGCAATAACAAAACTTCTGGTTAAATGGAGCAAAGCTCTTTCATTAACATGTTTTATCTAAACGATGTCAAGTAGCTGGTTGCTTAGAAATATTTCAGTGATTTGCTGGAATTTGAGATTCTTATACAGGTGTACGGCATTTTGAAGACATAACCAATATTATAATAATGAGGTGCTAAAACACGAATCAACATTTAATGGAAATAAGACAGAAGTAAAACAGAAGACCATAGCAATTATAAGCTAACAAATGGCACTGGTGAGGAAGGCTACTTAAAGAGAAAGCACTAAATGAAGCATTTTAAAACAACCTCAAGCAATGTGGTATGAATGATTACTACAGCGACTAAAAGCACTAAGGAAGACAAGGTCATAATAAAAAAGAGCAAAAACGCTATATGTTAAGTAACTGGAATTTAAATTAAAACTTGAAATAAAAAAAATGAAAGGAGAAACATTAAGTACACTTAGATTTATCCCTAAGTATTTCATGGTTTTGTCGCTTTAGAAAATAACATGCTTTTAATCACTTGTTTTTAGTATATATAGAAATATAGGTTCATTTTTATATATTGATCTGATATCCTGAAATTTTGCTAAATTTACTTATTGGCATTACCATCTTTTTTTTGGTAAATTCACTGGGATTTTCTATGTAGATGATCATGTCATTTATGAATAAAGACAAAGAATGCCTACTAAAAAAAAAAGAAAAAAGAGCTGCCCCGCCTCTGCCCCCCCAAACCAATGGGGACTAGAGATCATAGACTTGGGTTCTAGTCTTAGATGTACCACTGATTAATGATTTTGGGTACATCATTTAGCCTTTCCAAATATGTTGTCTTAATGTAAAAAGAGAGCACAATGTTACATAATCATTTTTTTCTTTCTTCTAACTTTAAAATTCTGATTCACCAATGAAAGAGCCACATCAAGTAGCAGGAAACTGGATAAGTAGTGACTAGCCAGATAACTGCTAGCCAGAGAGCTGACTCTACTCAGCCGTGGATAAAGTATGGTAAACATACTGATCTTACCAAGAGGGGAATCAGTAATGGCACCATGAATGATGTGACCTTGAAATTCAGTGAATAAAGATTTTTTTAAAGAACAAAACAACAAAAGTATCACTACTGCTTTTTGCCCATAAGCTGTCTTTCCAAGTAAGAGTATCCTGGAAAAAACAGCGGAACAGTTGTTAGTAAGTCATCCAGCTCCTAAACAAGAGATGCAATGGTTATAAGAATAATGAGTACAAACAAATTTGGAAGAAATAATAAAAATCCAATGGGTACCAAAACAGACAGAACAGACAGATCAGAAAGCAGTTAGTCATAATGAGAATTAAACAATGATGCTAAGTTTGAAAGTCACAGTGGTGCCAATATAAAAACATAAAAGCAAGGTTATGGCTATTTCCTCTGGATATTATGACTAGGGGGAAGATGTAATAGTATTACTGCACGGCCAAAATGTAAAGTAAAAATAATATACACACTGACTGCCAAAGAATAGTGGTAAGAAATATTGCTTTAAGAGAATTTTACAATGCATTTTAGAGGTTTTAAGAATATTTTAACCTGATTCAGGGGTACGGAGCCAAGTAAAGATCATATAATTTAGTGAAGAAGGTCAGGCATCTCAGCACAAAATTCTGATATGGATACTGAAATGTTCAGTTTAATTGTGTGTACGTTACAATGAAGTCCGAGAGAGGCTCAAGTTGATTCAGAATCAGTTTGAACAACAACTTCCACTGGGAAATACTATTTTCATTGGTTCCCAAAAAAGCCTAAAAGTGAAAGCTAATGAGGATCACAAACTACCATAAAAAAGTACAGAATAAACTTTTAAAATTACACATAAGTATTGGATTAACAAGAGAGATGTGTGCACTAAACAGAATAAAAGGATGTGATTAAAAAGTTTTTTTAATATAATTATTAGCAAGAGACCAAAGTTTCATCTTCCAGCAAAAGTTAGATATGCTTGCCTATGAATAGGGGGACAGTAGTCCTTTGATTATAAATCTAGAGGCGTGTGTGTACATGTAAAGAGATAGCAGCAGCTAAACACATATTATGGAGCTATGACTAACCTCCATTAAATTAATACACATTAATTTCCATTAAAAGTTCCACTAAATTAACATTTTTTTATTAGATCTAGACTTTTAGTCATTTATAATTAAATTCTGTAAGAAAGGTGATATAAATACGACGTGTGACTAGAATAAAATATATGAGATTGATTAAATCAGCTGGGGCAAAAATGACAGGTGAGAGCTAACAATGATAAAACAAGCAATAGCTTATGGGGCCGTAACACAGAGAAGTGCTTGGATGGGGGAGAAGAGGAGGCGTCGGCATCGGCAAGCAAAACTAGCAACAAGTGGCCTCAAATAAAGAGCAGCTTCATTTTCAGTAAACATACCGGGTAGTTTGAACCAGGTAGTTCAAATTACTTTCCTAACATCCAGTACTGCTGCAAGAAAAATGTTGCTTAAGGCTGAAGTAGGAGTGTGCTATGGGAGAAGTAATTTTGGAATCTGCTTATGTAGGGCAGGCTTGGGAGGGAAGCTGATAGCTGGAGAACATATAAGGGCAATTAAAGGAAGATAACGAAGGACAGTCTACCTATGGAGACAAATTTGCCCAAACCTCCTTGCCTGCTGCCCAACTATCAACAAGGCCAGGCATTTTATGCCTCAGGCCTCCCTGCCCACTATTTCAGTGCTAGTAATAAATTGGCTTCAAAGGGATGTTTAAGCTATGCTCAAGTATAAACCACAGTGGTACACAGCAGTAATATTAGATGTTCCTTGAAACACACGTGAAAGGGTAGGACTTTGCTTTATATCATTATTTTCTAAAGTATATTCTTTAAAATACTAGTTCTATGGGTGTTATGACTCTTTTCCCCTGGTCCCTGTAGAGAAGGGTCCTGTGGCCAAGTAAATTTAAGAAATAATTAAAATTAAATAGGGTTATTCACTGCTGGATTCTCCAGAGTCCTTAATGTGTGCTGAGAATCTCCAAGGGTGGTTACAGGGTATGATGTGACAAATTTTCCAAACTTACTTCCCCCTGGAACCCTTCTTAAGTGGAGTATCTCTGGGGATTAGCGTTCAATGGAACACTTTCTAGGCCCTAGTTTCTTTCAATGGAACACACATTTTGGGAACGGCTGTCCAAATATACTTTTTTGTGTTAGATAAAACTGAAGATGATATTGAAGGTAAGAAGTGACAAACACAGAAAATGTTTTACAAATGGTAATGTTCACTTAAAAATATTAATCTTCTAAAAAGAATGCTTAACTAGCACTGAGTCAGTTCCTAATTTGATGTGGGAAGAGTAAGCAAATTTTTTCCCAGATAAAAAAATGAGGGGCATAGCTCTGATAATAAACATACTAGACTGAAAAAAAAATTTGTGCTTAATGGTGCCAAGGTGGTGAAGAATAAGAAAGGTAAGACAGCTTTCTTTTTTTCTTAATCCAAATAATGTTTTGTAAAAGGCCACATCATTTTCAACTTAAGTAACTCTTCTATTCAAACTCTCAAAACAACAGTTTTGATGTAATAAACACACTTAATTTTATTACTTTATAAAATTTGCAGGCTTCAGGAAAAACACATATTAGCAGATTTGAAGAGCTGGTGTAAATGCAGTGTTTCCCAATTATTTTGAAAATCAGTACTTACCAGATTGGTGTGTCAGTAATTATGATTATACAATGTTCAAGCTGTAAGGGACTTTTAGAGATGCCTGCTTCAAAGTCTTCATTTTATAGGTAAAGAAACTAGGGCCTAGAAAGGTTTTAAGGACTTAACCGGTAACCAGCCAGTTCTCATATTGTGCCTTTTTTGAAAATTAAAGATGGCTTGTTTATTGTATTCCAAGGGATGTTAATAAGTAATCAAAATAATGTCCATCATTAAATCAATTTTTAAAATATTTAAACTGAAAGTTACATATTATGGGAAACACTGTGTCTGGACATATGTGTGTATACATGCATAAATATATCAATACATGTACAGATATTTTTACCTGGAATTGGTCAGATGTACATGTGCTCATTTCTGGTGACATGGTATTTGTCTGACCAATGGAAGCGATTTTTTCTGCAGCAGATAGTGGTTTCAATGGTTCCTTGGTGGGCTCTAACATACCCTGAAAAAGGCATATTAGCCATTAGTGGAAGGGGGTGAGAAACCAACTCAAACTTTATGAGAAAGTCAATCTAGCAGAAAGTTAAAAACCAAGTCATTTGGAAAGTACTAAAGACAAAAAGGAACTATTCTTAAATTTTGTTAAGAGACGATCTAGCACTATAATGGAAAATGTTTATTTATTTATTTAAAGATTTTATTTATTTATTTGAGAGAGAGGATGAGAGGAGAGAGAGAGCACATGAGAGGGGGGAGGGTCAGAGGCAGAAGCAGGCTCCCTGCCGAGCAGGGAGCCCGATGAGGGACTCGATCCCGGGACTCCAGGATCATGACCTGAGCCGAAGGCAGTCGCTTAACCAACTGAGCCACCCAGGCGCCCGGAAAATGTTTAAAGAGACAATCTTCTAGCACTATAATGGAAAATGTTTTACAATAGTACCTTTGGAATCCAAACTTTTTGAAGACCGTGTATTTTAAATCTGATTGGTTTTAAAGTACCTAGTTATCACTGTTACACAAAAACATAAGCAATTTGGGATGGCAGGGGTGGGGAAGAGGCAAGCACCACAGATTATATCCAGGCCCTAAGACTCCAACAATTTTATGATAGTCCAGACACGGAAACTGCAGAAAAGGACACCCTTTGTACCCTTTACACCATGGTGGTGCTTGGAGAAGTGAGAATTCTAAAACATGCCATCTAATGTGATGCTGTCTACATGCTTCAATGTAAATTTAGTATATGATCCTATCTCCACTAAAGGATGGGAGCCTTAACACTTAGTTCCTGGGACTAGCAAAGCAGAGACACAGCCATTTCAGAGGGGGGAAAACATCTTACATGTTCCTCTAGGTGTGTTACAAATCTAATGCACTTTCTGAGTAAGAAAGGAAGGCATTCAGGGAAAGAAGGAAAAAAAAAAAACAACCCAGCATTTTGTATCAATATTTTACCAAACACTAATAATAATGGGTAATCATCAATTAATGGTCTGAAAGAAAGCTAAGCTTTAATACATTTTAAAATAATACTCAATAAACTCTTGAATATTTATCAACCAGACCACACAAAAGTCTCCCTTTACTGGGGGAAAAATATTAAAGTGGCTAAGACAGTAAGGTCAGAATCTGTATATTCCCAAAAACAAGTTTTCAGGACAATCCTCCCTCTTCTCATAAAATAGGGCAAATGCTAACTAAAGCAGTTTACAGACTGCATTCTTAACAATGGTATTTGTGAAAGGCTTTACTCTAGCAGCTTGTATGAAAATAAATTCATGGTCTAACTCAGTAGCTTATATATTATACAGGGTTTCCATCTAGTGCACCTTACATAAAGAGACAACGCATTCAGCAAACAATTCCCAGCCTTAGCCAACTTCTCTAATGTGAACTATCCCTTAAATCAGTGGTTCTCAAAGGGGTTCCCAATCAGCAGCTTTTGCATCACCTGGGAACTTGTCAGATGAACAGCCTCACCCCTACTGAATAAGAAACTCTGGGGGTGGTGCCCAACATTCTGTTTTAACATGTCTTCCAAGCAATTCTGATGCATATTAAGGTCTGAGACCAGTGACTTAAGTGATCATTTCAGGTCTTATTCCTCCAGACGAGACCAAAGGATACTGAATACCCCATCTGTGTGAAGCACCATGGGAAAAATTCAGGTATAATTAAATTTTGAAACCAGATATGAAAAAGAATAAGTTTCTAAATGTAAGGCATCATAAAGATGGAGGAGGAGAGGTATAGTCACTAAATCAACTTTGGTATTAAAAGCTTATAAAAATGGTGAAATGATTACTAATAAATTATAATTAAGATAGGAAAATAAAGCAAAAATATTAGTCTCTAACTCCTCGCTAAATTTAAAGAACTGGCTAATGTGCTAAGCCTACAAATAAGGATTAAGTAGTTATTGCTCCCAATGTGCTGAATGAAAACCCCTACAAATTCATACTTCCTACTCAGAATGTGACAGTAACACCAACAATCTCTAGAATGCTACTCCTTGAGGAAAAAATACAAATAACCAAAAAGTTAAAGAATGTTCTTCATTATATTACCACAATAGAAAAAAGTATAAGGATAATCAAGGTGTTTTGAAAATACCAGATAAGTTACATTTATAAAGGAGCAGAAACTGAATAAAAGGCTGAAGCACAGAAAAGTTTTGTCTAATTCCATAAAACAAACAAAACTACAAGAATGAAACAAAGTAAAACATTCCAATTCAATATCAATAATTAGAGCTTATTCAGGGAAAAAGTTTATAAATTAAAGAAGGTCAAGTTCCACAGCAAATTCATTTTCGCATGCACATAAAGGGTTGTATGATTTAAATTCCATACCAAGTTAGTTATTTTTTTCTTAATCATTGTATTTTTACCTTATTTTCAAGTTATTGGTGAAAAAATTTAAAAATATTTTTAGTTTAATAGACAGAACATTTTTGTTCACCAATAACTCAAAGACATACCAAAAACACAAATACATCAAACTTTAAAGTGTGACTGAGTCTTGATAAGGTACAGAAAGAAAATTCCTCAGTTATCCTGGACTACCTGGCATATTTGAAAAAACAAAATTCAACACATTTAAAAAATTAATGGAAAAACTGAGGACCAATTATGGGTCCCGGCTCATTTTCAATTACTATCATATGGTATTCCCAAGCTTTTATACACATCCATAGCTTCACTAATGCAACATTTAAAATTTATCACAACTGGATTAAAACATATGATATCTAAGCCTTCAGATACTTCAGCTTCCACTTTTTAAAAGCAAATTTAGAAAGGAAAAAAAAAAAAGAAGAGCAAGACCTCCAAAGGTACATATTACGGAGTTAAGAGCACTATGTTACTAGGATAAAAATAATCTTCAATGTAAAACAAAAGTGTTTTTAATTAATAGAATATAGAAAAATGTCTTTAAATCAAGACTTGAAGGGATTTACGACATCAAAAAGGAAATTAATAGTTATTCATTTAATGTTCCCACACTAAGTGCCCCTTAAAATATACTTTCCATGTCATGCCATGTAAGATAATTTAACAGAATGCAGCAGTGATAAATTTGCACAGAGACATTTTTGCACTTACCAATCCTGCTGCATACATGGGCACTATAACAGGCTGCTTCTTATTACCCGTGAAGAGCTACATACATGTATTAGAGAAAAAGAACACATATTTAGAGAATGCTATGGCATATAATGAAACAGTTAAAATATGCTCGCAATGCTTTATTATATACACTGTGAAACATAAGTATAATAAATTATTAAATTGCCCATATGAGATTATGTTTTTGATCTCTTAGTCCAATCCCTTCATTTTATAATTAACAAAAAACACTGAAACAACTTTTTCTTAAAATAAGAAATACTGACTGGAGAAAAATTTATATAGATTTATGTTTAAAAATTGGCATATTCAAAATACATGAGCATTTAAGACAACTAATTATTATTTTTCTGAGCTACTAGCTTATCACAGCTTGATTAGAAGTTGTAACAGTATTTAAAAACACTCATAGGTCCACTAAAGGATTTTCCAAGGTACTAACAAAACTCACAATGTTTCGGGTGTCTATACCCAAGGAGCACAAAAGCTTCTTGTTGCTATGGGAGCCGCCCCACTGATATCTCAAGCCATGTGCATCGTGGATATCCTGTAGCTCGGTCCACACATCCAGCAGTTCCCTGCAAAGGTCATGACAAAGCCACCAACAATGGGTTACTGAATCGCTTTCACCATGAATTCTAGTTTTAATGTGATGGTGAAATGTTATACATTCCAATTAATCTTGCATTTAACATGAGTATACAACTATTATCTGAATAAAATCAACAGCCACTGCTTAGTCATTAAAGTGGCTAAGTTAAACTCATTTGGAACAATATGCAAGTAATCAACCAAAATTTAGTATGTTTTTTTAACTGTAAAACAAAAATATTTAAAAGGAGAAAAGAAATCACTCAACCTTCCACCATATTACTACAGCCATTTAATATTTGTGCTTTTTTCCTCTTTGAGTCTTGACCCACAAACACAGCTGCAATTATACAGAGAATTTTGTGTTTTTTCAGATTTTAAGCATTTCTTCATCTACATGTATGCCTTTTTCAATGGCTGTGTAACGTTCTATTAGACAGAATGCATCATTATTTATTTGGCCACAACCCTACAGTTTAAATAAGTTGTTTTACTATTCAGCTCCTATTGCTGGTTAAGGCAAAAATATCTTCCTGTATTTTATGGTGTGTTTTGTTGTAGAGTTGTGTTATATCCCAAAAATGAATCTCTTGGAGAGATTCCTGGGTCTATTTGGACAACTAGCATATTTTTAAATAACACATCTAAATGGTTTTAAGATGGTAAAGCATAAACGTTTTTGTCCCCTTTTCTTCTCAGAAATCACCCCCCCAAAAACCAAGAAGCAAATCATAATCTTCATCTTTAAAGAAATTAAGAGGTACTTAAAACCTTGCACCACAAGCATTGAGGTTACAAAGAGAGATGAAGGAAAGACTTGCACAGAATGTGTCCAGAGGTGGAGAGTAAGGAAATGCAAGAGAAGAGTACAGGAATAAGAGTAACACTGAAATTAAAATTAGAAAATCAATCTAGAGCCTCTAACATCTAATAATTAATAGGAGTTCCAGAAAGAAAACAGACAATGGAGGGAAGGTAACGTCAATACAAGAGAACTGCCCAATACTGAAGAACAGAAGTCTCCAGATTGAAAGACTGTACACCTTGTGCTCAGTCCAATGAATGAAAAGATTTATCAAGACACTTCATTGTGAATTTTCAGAATACCAACAACAAAAAATCCTAAATTATAAATTTAATGTGAGGGTAGAATAAAATAAAATTTTACCACCCATGTACTTTATTTCTCAGGAGGCTATTAGAAGATGTGCTCCACCAAAATGGGCTCTAAGTGAAGGGAAGTCCCAAGACAACGTGTGTTTCTAGATCGAATCCATTCCAGATTGGAATAGGACAATGGAGTACTCAGGAAAAAAATGGAATGGCTAGCCTGCCAGGTTTGATCACAAGTAAAATTGTATTAATAGGCTGCTGGGGGGTAGGAAAAGACTTAGTAAATGAAAAAGAGAGGCAACTATATGTCCAGGAAGAAGCTCTAATAATGGACAGTGAACACTATTTACATGATTATAATCATGAAAATACCAAATATCAACTTAATGAAAAACTATGATATAAATATAATGATGTACTACCTGTTGGTTAATTGAATTTAAATAAAAAAAATTAAAAAAAATATATAGGGACAACGAAGGGAGGAGGATAGCAGATGTAAAGTCTAAATTCTCATCTATCATACTAGAAGTCAAAAGATAATTTATAAAATTGATGAGAATATTGATTTAGAAATATTTTTAAAAGTGTTAAAAAATGGAGCAGGGAGTTGTTTTTTTTTTATAGCACAATCTTACTTTTTAAACTTCAACACAATGTTATAAGAACATTTCAGAACCTTGATGCTTTAAGATAACCTTATAAGTTAAAATAGTTGAAAGTAACAAATATACATGCTGTCTAAAAACTGTCTACTACTTACCCACTTTCAGCTAAGGCCTCCCTTGTTTTTATTGGGAAGGTGCTTGTTTCCAGCAAGTGCTTCAGGGAAGTAACTTCCTCTTCAGTATCAGGGATAAATATTGAAGGAAAACATGCTTCAAAAATTCGCTCCAGGCGGTTTAGTAAAGCTGTCTGCATCAAAACACACCCCAAAAGTTTATTTTCATTTCTCTGATTTTAATGATGTGTTTTATCATCAACACACACACACACCTCTAACCCCACACCCTGTCCACTACTATGAGAGAGGTTAACTACCAGTCAGGTACAGGAAACACTAAGTGAAAGGTGCATAACTAACTCGAAGAAACTGTTCTAAATGATTACATTAAGTAATCATAGTTACAGTGGTGACAAATGTAGTTCTATACCAAGCAACATATCTGGTACTTTACAAACATTACCTTATGTAATCTACTACAGAATTCCCAAAGAAGAAATTCTTATTCAATTGTACAGTGAGAAAGCAATCTCAAAGTGTGAATAATTTACCCAAAGCAAAAATAAAAACAAAGAGAAACATTCAGAAAAACAAGCAGCATTCATCTTCTTTCTATCACTAGATGTTCCCTACTACCACTCATGTACTCTAGATTTAAGAATAATTAAATTGAATATTTATGAAAAGTATTATGCTATTATAGTTGAACCTTTTTCTTGAATATAAACATTTGAATTTTAAAAGCCTTTTAGAAATATCTCTGTTGCTAATAGAACAAACCAAAGTAGGAAAGAATGTCTCAGTTTTTACTAAGAAATTCAATAGCTCATTTAACATTTTGATGATCTGTGTTATCTTTTAAAAATTCCATTTCTCTATTCTTCTATCTATGGTGTGTATATTTTTGAATAGAACACTGCCTTTCCTCCAAGCAAAGACTGGATATTCCCTAGAGCATTTTCACTGAGAATATCGGCATTTTGGAGTATTTTCATTAATTAAAACTTGTTGAATTGAGATTAACTTACATTTTTTGGGGGTACTACTATATTATTCTACATGTGCAGCCTACAATAACATTTATTCCCACTTTCCCAACTGTATGTCAGATACATGTAAAATATTTTCAACTTAGCTCAATTTACTACTTAAACATCAAAGGGGAATACAGACTGTTAAGTTAAAGACTGTTGGAAGTGTACACCTGAAATGATACTGAGTGTGTAAGAAAATGCCACATCATGGTGGTATTTCTTGCCAAGTAACAAAAACAAGTTAACGCCTGATTTCTGTTGTTTAGCATAGTCAGCAAACAGGAAAATGAAAAACAAAAGGAAAAATCTTCACAAACATGTTTTCCAAACCAAAATCTCTCTTTTGGAAGCAGTATCAGAGCAAAAAACTTAACACTGAATAATTAGTCTCAGGGTACTCTTCTGCTATCTCTACAAAAGTTACTCTAACACCTTCATTATATTCGTGTGTGTGATATGGGAAAAGGTTCTCAGTATCAATTATGAAACCTACAGTAAAGAGTAGACTCAAGATCCCAAGGCTTGTGAAACTTGAGTGTGTCAAGGGGACCCGCACTTACTTGCTTCAACAGAGGGAATGGACAGACATTACTTTTAAAGGGATCAGATAACCATCTAATTGGAAACATGATGAGCGCCGGCTCCTTCTGGGCAGGGAAGGTAAACAAAAACTCACATATGACCAAATTTTACTTCTCTGTAAATTAAAACCGAATCTCGCTCGTATCCCCTTTGTTATCCTTTTAATGGGAAAGAAAAAATATTTATCAAAGGAAGGAAGAAATGACCCCAAAACACATTTAGTCAATTGGGCAATATTATACCTAACTACCAGTCTTAGGCTCACCAGTGAGCAAATTCTCAAATCAGTGGAATGTACGTGAACAAACAGAACATCACATTCACCTCAAGTTTTTACTTCTTACCTAACCTTTTCTCATATAGAATGTAAATTACCTGAAAAATTTATAAGAAAGTTCCATTTATCTTTACAGTTAGATATTACACTCAATTGCTTCAATGAAATATTTTGTTGAATGAAGTAGAGCAGGGGTCAGCAATTCTTTCTTTTCTTTTAACAATTTTTTCAATATTGGGCCAGCTAGTAAGTATTTTCAGTTTTGTGCCACCTATAAACAAGTAAGTGTGGTGTGTTCCAATGAAACTTTATTTACTAAAACAGGCGGCAGGATAGATTTGCCTCATAGGCCACAGTTTGCTGACCCCTGAGGTAGAGCAATAAAAAAGATTCAAATAATCAGAATCCACTAACTGAACAGCACACCACCCACCACAAGGAGGAACTCTAACAATTCAAAAAGAAAGCAGCTAACAATTAACAAAGATTGTGATGCAAATTAAATTTCCTGACATTTTCCTTTAAAAGTACACCAATTTCCAGCTATCCACAAATCCACAAGGCTAGTCTGATGGTAAAAGGGAATCCTCTAAAAAGAGTTTCTAACTAATATGTTGTTCATGGTAATACATGCCAAATTTCATTTGCTACTAGTTAGTTCCAGGAAGTAAGTGGCTGATAAACTAGAATATTTCAACGGAGGACTTGTGGACCCAGAGGTGAGACTCAGTTTCTGGATTTATAAACTGGAAATATCAGGGGCAATCTCACAGGGTGGGTGACGAATTACAGGATTAAATACTTGGCACCCAGTGTGTGCCTAAGAAGTGGTAACTTTATCACTACTATTGTTATTATACAGATAGCACACAAAAACACAGTGGCCTACCAAGGAATAAAATAAATGTCAAAACTAGGTTCAAATCTCACTAGGGATGTTTCTCTGCCACGATTTAGCATTCTAAATCATTATGAAAACACTTGTTTCAATCTATCAATTTCTACCATAAGAAGAAATTAAATAATCCAAATTCTTGCACCCTCCCTAAGATCCTCCTGCTGAATGGAAAATAAGTACCAATTTAAAAATGTCTATCATTAAGAGCCACTTACATAAATAGAACCTCTTACTGCTACTCTTTGTGGATTTTATTTTTTTATTAAAAAAATTTTTTTTGAGGGAGAGTAAGGGAGGGGGGCGGGAAGAGGGAGAGGGAGAATCTTAAGCAGGCTCCATGCCCAGTGCCCAGTTTAATACATACAACAGCCTTAAACCAAATTAGTAACAAAATTAATGTTACATCAACACTAGGGTCAACAAAGTGATATATTATTTAAACTTGGACTTACTCTACTGTGTGTAAGTGAAAAGGAACTTATTATTACCCTGCTTATAAGAATTCTTATTTCTATATCTAGCCATAAGAGGCAATCTACTGGTTTTGATTAAATGGGGACACTACACATTTTTAAACTCCTTGTAGCTGATTAACTCAGAAAAAGATGTGAATTAAATAGTAATATTTAATAATATAATATAATGATATAATATATAACAGTAATATTTAATAATAAATAGTAATATTTATTAACATGTACATGTGGACTTCTATTAGATATAAAATTCTAAAAGACTGTATTTTATTATGTGGAATTAGAGGTAAGGTCAGCCTGGCTAATTGAGTTTCCCTAGGCAGACAGGGCAGCATATAGCAAACAGTATCAGTATAAATAACCCTAATCCGTTCAAGAAAGTGAGGGCCTAAATTCAGTAAAATATCACAAGATGTTCCCTGAAACATAGTTAAAACTGCAAAAGCCTGATAAAGCACATTATGTTTTTTATTTAATGCTTACACAGTGCTCACCACATGCCAGGCATTATTCTAGATGCTTTACAAATATTAGCTCACAGAAGAACACAGAGGAACCACAGGAGGGAGGTAACAGTCATATTATTATCCCCATTTTCTAGATGAGAAAAAGAGAGCACTAAGAGGTTAACTTGCCCATAGTCAGATGAATATTACATGCTGAATCCTAATCTAGTATAGTTTCAGTCTGTGTTCTTAAACACTGTATTAAGCTGTCATCAAAGCAGTTCTAAGTTCAATTTCTAAAAATTATAGGAGCTTTGAGGGCAGGGAATGTCTCATCTTGAATCTCCAGTACTTAGGTTCCTGTACATAGTTGATACAGAAATGTTAGCTAGTTCACTGTGCACTAGATTAAGAAAAAAAACAAATCACACTTCACTTTTATTTAAGACTGCAGGGGGCATATTTGTTCTACTTACGAAAGCATATCTTACTATGAACCATCTAAACCATTTTTGTACATAGGCTGGATGTATTTACATAATCCTAACAAGTATAATAACTGAATTCCTTACATACTAGGTACTATTCTTGATGCTTACATATATTACTTTATGAATCTTTTTCAAAAAACCCCAACTGTTTCCAATATTACAGATGAAACTAAAGCACAGGGAGATTAATTAACCACAGTCTCATGCTGGTACGGTGCACAGCAAGGATTTGATCCCAAGTCTGACTCCAAAGCCTCTACTCTTTTCACCAAATCATGCTTTTATCCAACTTTGGTAGTCTTTCAAACATTTGTAGCCATTAGATAAGGGATTCAGCTGTAAACTGCTGAGGTGATGACTGTACTTAAGAAAGCAATGATTCATCTAACACTACAATTCATAGTTTTCAACAAAGCAAATTATAAATTTTTACTAAAGAGTACTACACTGTAAATTAATGAGAAGGTGCTGAGGGCCCACACACTTAGCACAGTAGTTAGCTGAGGTTACAATAGTAACTAAATAGCAAACAATGAAATAATATTCACAACAATTACTTGACTTTTATTTTATTTTTTTAAAGATTTATTTGAGAGAGCGAGAATGAGAGAGAGAGAGAGAGTGGGAAGGGTTAGAAGGAGAAGCAGGCTCCTCGCCGAGCAGGGAGCCCGATGCGGGACTCGATCCCGGGACTCCAGGATCATGACCTGAGCCGAAGGCAGTCGCTTAACCAACTGAGCCACCCAGGCGCCCCGGTATAATTACTTGACTTTTAAATGCCTTTAACTCCAAAGTCAAAGAAGAAAAGTAGTCATCAGTTCTCCCTTGAATTTGGACTTAGAGAACTGGTGACTGGTTAGCCGAATACCAGTTATGTAACCAGTTCACATGTGCATCAAATTCTCCGCCTGGCAAATTGCAGCACATCTAGCCATTACACATTGTAAGAACTGAGGGCTCTGATAAATGCAGAGTTGAAAGTCAAATGCTATTCAAGGCGGATGCGAGAGTCCATTTTCTCTATTCACGTCGTGCTAGGACAAAGGACGAGGGCACTAGTACTCAGAAGAGGTCCTAATCTGTCAAAACTATTCTGCGAATGGAAACCAGCCCAAAGCAGCAGCTTTCCTCTCAAAATAGTTTGACAGGTGAGTATACAGCCAGAACTAGATGTTACTCCCACACAAATTTTCATTTGCCCCCCTACTATTACTTTCTGCCATTCACCAAAAAAATTCAGTTGCCAACACTATTTCTTTGCACCTTTACAGACCATTTTCCAAGAAGTTCATTTCTGAGATTATTCAGTAACTAACATTTATTGAGCACTTATTATGTGCAAGACAATGTGGTAAGCACATCTACACACATAATTTCATTTTACCTTCAGAATGAGAGATTTTAAATAACTGCTATTATTATTCTCTAAATCTAAGGTTCAGGGAAGTGACTAATACAAGTTAGTGCTGAAACCTGGATCTCAATCTAGCAGTGTGACTCCAGAGCGTTGCTTTTAAGCACTATACTATTGCTAGGGCCAGGGCCTAAGGCCCACAATAAATTTAGGGATTTATGAAAATGTTTTTTTTTTTTTTTTAAGATTTTATTTATTTATTTATTTGACAGAGAGAGACATAGCAAGAGAGGGAACACAGGCAGGGGAAGTGGGAGAGGGAGAAGTAGGCTTCCTGCTGAGCAGGGAGCCCGATGTGGGGCTTGATCCCAGGACCCTGGGATTATGACCTGAGCCGAAGGCAGACGCTTAATGACTGAGCCACCCAGGCGCCCCTGGAATGCATGAAAATGTTTTAAGAGCCAATTTTTTTTTTTTTAAAGATTTTTGTATTTATTTGACAGAGAGAGGTACAGCGAGAGAGGGAAAACAAGCAGGGGGAGTGGGAGAGGGAGAAGCAGGCTTCCCGCGGAGCAGGGAGCCCGATGTGGGGCTCGATCCCAGGACCCTGAGATCACGACCTGAGCCGAAGGCAGACGCTTAACGACTGAGCCACCCAGGCGCCCCAAGAGCTAATTTTAACAAACTCATCTTTATACCAAGTTATAAAATAGAATTTTAAATATCTTTTATGGGTAAGACACATAAAAGTCATATGCGGCCCTGGCTACATTACTCGCAAAGGTACACTGGCTTTTATCTTTCCCAATTTTCTCATTTCTCATATATTTGTTTTCCTATCAGGGTCCTTTATTACCTTGAATGTCTCTATAATAATAGTTATTACTTTTTCAAACCTGATATGATTTCTGGGAAAGCACAAATGATCAACTATCCAATGGTTTTAATTCATCAATGAGGGCAAAGCATCGTGTATGAATTCACTCTCATTCTGAGTTCTGTCATATCTCCATGTTTAGGGTAGGAGGTATATAAGCAGCCATTTCATTTCACCCACTGATGCAAACAAGTCATATTATCGAATGCAGAGTTTCCCAATTGGTAGGCCCCAGTCACAAACAGGCTACAAGTCTCTCCCAAATCTTGAAAGCTATACAGGGACAAATGGCACTCCCTGTTCTGATGGTTAGTTTTACGTGTCAACTTGACTGGGCCATGAAGTGCCCGGACAACTGGTCAAACGTTATTCTGGGTATATGTGTGCGGGTAGTTCTGGATGAGTTTAACGTTTGAATTGGTAGACTGGGTAAAGCAGACTGTCTTTCCGAATATGGGTGGGCCTCACCCAATCAACTGAAGACAGCTTTAGGACTGTATTTGGGACTTCTCTGCCTCCATAAAGACCTGAGCCAATCCCTTATAATAAGCCTCTCTTTCTACCCCCACCCCCCATCTCCCAAGCCCTCCCTCCCTCCCTCCTCCTGGTTCTGTTTTTCTGGAGAACCCTAATATATCTCTATTTTATAAATAACTATTCTGGAGTATAAAAAGTGTATTGAAAATCTCATTCAGTTTTTCAAAGGGGTGTGTAAGACCAGCACCTAGGATCCTAGACTGGTTCTTATGCCACTCAAATGCATTATCTTCTTGAAAGTATCTTGTATTTAAGGTAATTCCTAAAGTTTCTTCAACATATTTCTAGTTAAGTTTTCTTTTCTTCCTTCGGAACAAAAGTTGATTAATGTTAATAGTTTAACATTGATAGCATTAGGTCTTGCTCGTAAGTGGAAGTTTAGAAGAAACATAAAATCCACTGGGTAATTTAATCTTCCATTTAAGAGGTTACCTTATGCCTTGCCACCATTAAATATTAAGGAAGATATCAAGTACGATCTACAATTGTACACTTTATCAATTCCCAATTTCAAGCTATAATGTAAGAAGAGTGACCAACTGTAATATTCACCATGTTCTAAAAAGATGGTTTGGCCCTTCTGTACAATTTGTGGATAAATCTAACAAAGTACTTCTACCTATTTGAAATTAAAGAGCAGAATTTCCTGAGGGAAAAATAACAAAAGAAATTGCTATGCAGATACTTCAAGTAAGCAAAGAGCTATAAAGCCAAAATCTCAATTTCTTTCTTTAAAAAAAAACCTGAGCTATAACTGACATACATTATATTAGTTTTAGGTGTACAACATAATGATCTGGTATGTATATATTGCAAAATGACACCACAATAAGTCTAGTTAACAGCCATCACCACACAGTTACAAATTTCTCATTTCTTGTGATGAGAACTTTTAAGATCTATTTTCTTAGAGATTTTCAAATATACAATATAGTATTATTAACTATAGTCACCATGCTATACATTCCATCTCCAGGACTTATTTATTTTATAACTGGAAGTCTGTATCTTTTGACCACTTAATTTATTTGGTTGCTTACTTCTGTTTTCAATAAGTTCAGGTGTTCATCCACAGAAAGGAAAACTTGCACAAATCTCAGGCAGATGATTAAATAAACAAAGGTGAAAATGTGGGGTTTGTTAGAGTCAGTTTGAGAATGCTGACTTTCTGGTGAACAAATCAAAATTTAATTTAAAAGTAAAAATAGGCCAAAGTATTCATAATTCTCTTCCTTTTTCTCTTTGTGATACTCTTAATTTTTAAGGCTCTCAAAACCAATCTTCATCTAATAACACTTTCCCAGTAGCATTATCAAGTAGATGGCTAATAAGAAAAAATTACTCATAGCTTCCTTTTCTATAGTCAGTTAATATAAAGAGATTACTTACCAATTACCTAAATTCTCAAATAACATCCACAGAATATTTTAAAAATTTTATAAAAGCTCAGAGTACTTACAATATTAACCTCCTTTACCATATACCTAAGAAAAAAGTCATCTTGGCTATTTCAATCAAATTTCCTTTCTGGAATATTAACAGGTTAAAAAAAGAAATAAAGAAATCTGGAAAAAAGGACTGCTTTGAAAGTAAGGAGGATTTTTTTTGTTATTATCATTTTGCTTTGAACCTTAGCCCAAAAAACAAAGAACAGTCTGGACCTCTTTTCCAATTTGTACAACAGAAATACCACTATTTGATTTCTGCAATTTATAAGAATGTTAACATGAAATATATTGAGCTCTGGGTTCTTTTTATTTTTTTAAAGATTTTATTTATTTGACAAAGAGAGACACAGCGAGAGAGGAAACACAAGCAGGGGGAGTGGGAGAGGGAGAAGCAGACTTCCCGCCGAGCAGGGAGACCGATGCGGGGCTCAATGCCAGGACCCCGGGACCACGACCTGAGCTGAAGGCAGACGCTTAACGACCAAGCCACCCATGCGCCCCGAGCTCTGGGTTCTCAGAAAAAAATATTCACTGAAAGGGAAGAATATTTCTCAATAAATGGTCATCTATGGCTTTTATATCAAGGCTTCAACCTCTGAGTTTCACTAGACCCACATTTGAGAATTAGTTTGACTTGTCCGAACATTTTATACATTTGAAAGATGTCTTCTTGGTTGACTTTTCCCTAAGTAATAATTATTACAATAAAGCTGCAACAATTGACTGTCTCGACCCAAGGAAGATATATTTTATTAAAATATTAAGATATCTTTTTGGTAGCCTGAAAAAAGGAAAGTACTAAAAAATAGGGACCCAGACAATGTCACAGTGAAAATTAGAAATTTGAAATGACAACTGCACCATATGTTTCATTTCTCAAAACAAAGAATTGCTCCCCATGTTTGTTTAATTGAGTTAACTGAGCTATGAATTCTAAAGACTCACAACATTCTGTCAAAGCAGAATTTGGACAAAATGACTTAAAGGCACTGCACTCTGTTCACGGCAGAATTGTTGCATCCAGGTAAGATTCAAGAGGAATAAATCATTCTAAATTTTACCATTAAAAACCTAATGTTCACTGTCATTTGGGGCTCCTGGGTAGCTCAGTCGGTTAGGTGTCCAACTCTTGATTTCAGCTCAGGAGTGCTACGTCAGGCTCTGCACTCAGCAGAGAGTCTGCTTCTCTCTCTCTCTCTCCCTTTCCCTCCGCCCCTCCCCACACTTGTGTGTGCTAATTAAAAAAAAAAAAAAAAAAAGAACTCAGCGTTCACTGTCCTTAGTATGTGAGGATTTCTGTGCTGTCCTCAACACTGTAGCAAGTAGGAGAAACATTTTAGGAAAAATACCAGTAAATCTAATCCTCTCCTAGGGGACTTACATTAATGTACTTTTCCAGCATATTCTGGAAAAGGAAGAAACTGCAGGCCACAACTGCCTTCACAACACAGGATAAGAATGAAAATCACTTCCAATTCAGTCATTTACTCAGCAGGGCTTACCCATTTCCCCACCTCAACTTCCTTCTAAACTTATCTTCCAGCCCCTTCCAACAATTTCTCCTTTCCAAAATCCATCATTTTCCAAACCTGCAAAAATAAAAGTCTGAGGACCGAGCCAAACAAATCTCAGGAAGTCTTAAATGTATCTTGCCACATCTACACAGTTTTTGCTCTGTCTTTATAAAATAGAATCATACTACAAAATTTTTACTTTTCAGTGATTTTCATTCACTTTAAAATTTACTGTCATTTTATCTTCACAAAAGTCCCTTGAAGTGGATATTACCTCTCTCTCTCTCTCTCTCTTTTTTTTTTTTTTTTTACAAACAACTGAGCTCAGAAGTAACTCATCCAAAAAGCTATATAAGAGGCTGAGTCAAGATTCAAACTCAGATTTGTAAGATTATATAAAGCTTATATACTTTATTACCTCTTATATCCAGTTATCAAGTTATAAATAACTTCAATCAACTTGTGTAATGCAAAATTTCCTTTTTGAAGTGGTCATACTTTAAAAAATTCATTATCTCATGATGTTACAAGTTTTGGGCTATAAAGATTATTCAATACCAGTGTCACTTTACAGTAAGATGAAACTAAACAGGAAAGGATTAGGTCAAAATCAACAGTCTTGGCTTTGCATTATATAATTAGTTTACTCCTTGTTTAAAATGGAAACCTTCTACTTCAATAATAAATTAATCAACAGGAATAATACACATTAACCAAATCGTATAATAACTGAATTAGCAAATTAAGCTATTCAGACACTCAAAGTCAAATGAAAAGTGATTAGCTGTTTCCACCACCTGGTAATACCATAATAATATCTTCATGTATCAAAGCAGTGATGTATAACCATTTCAATTAACACTCAGACTTCGGAAATACTTCTAATTGAAAATGGTTTGCTTAGCAAAAGATAACTGGAAGAATTTGCAGATTCTGATCTTGTTCTTAGTACCTTTAAAAGAAGCTGGTGAGACAAGTGTTCCCTATATCAATTGTCACTACAAAGCAGTGATTTTCTAGGGAGTGCTCTTCAACACCTCTGGGGTTGAAGAAAGGTTAGGTTTAACACAGGGTATAACTCAGGACTGGGGAACAACCTGGATATCAAACTGCGTCTCTAGGAGCTATTTTAGGTCAAAACAAATCTTAGTGAATCTTTTCTGAAATAGTCTGCAACAGAAAAGGATAAAGTACAGGCGCTGGGGGCTAAAAATATTCTCCCCAACACACCTACTCCCCAAGAAGTGTAAACATAAATGTACGTTTGCAGGAAATTATAAGCAAATAAATACGGCCACAGTAAGTCAACCTATGACTGTTTCTTGTTCTAGGTCTAACCCTTAATTCTTCTCATACTCTCATCCCAGGTCTTTAGTCGCTGTCAAATTATGAAGTCCAAATCCGCTTTGTTCAAATTCTCTATCCTTCAATTCCCTACAGCCTTCAGCAGACGCTGGGGTTTCAAATTCTGCTTGCTCTCTCCTGCACTCAAAACTGTACTTCAGGGGCACCTGGGTGGCTCAGTTGGTTAAGCAGTTGGCTTCTTGATTTCGGCACAGGTCATGATCTCAGGGTCCTGGGATCAAGCCCCTCCTCCGATGGGTTCTGCGGGGAGTCTGTTTGAGGGTTCTCTCTCTCCCTCTTCCTCTGCCCCTCCCCCAGCTCGTGCAAATGCATGGGCTCTCTCTCGCATAAATAAATAAATCTTTAAAACAAAAACAAAAACAAAAACTGTACCTCAATTACCTAGGTCTTCTGGTGGGGAAAATTAAGAGACATTATTTCTTAAAAAAAAAAAAAGAGAGACATTATTTCTGAAACTTAAAAAAAAAAATCTTCTATACCTCAGTTTAGCCTTCTTTTTTTTAAGTTTATTTTATTTTTTTAAAGATTTATTTATTTGACAGAGAGAGACACAGCGAGAGAGGGAACACAAGCAGGGGGGAGTGGGAGAGGGAGAAGCAGAATCGCTGCTGAGCAGGGAGCCCAATGTGGGGCTCGATCCCAGGACCCCGGGATCATGACCTGAGCTGAAGGCAGACCCTTAACGACTGAGCCAGCCAGGCGCCCCTAACCTTCTTCTAAAAATCACTGTAAAGGTAAAAACTGAAGGATTCATTGGATAGTTAATTAGCTAATTAATGAATTTTGACATAAGTGGTATTTATGTTAATAAAAAAACCAAGCTGATGAATTTCTGTAAATATTAAATTCACTGAGATAAAGAAAAAGCTTACCCAGCATTACTTCTTATAGGACTGTCTATGTAAAGTTTACCACCAAAGGGTTGTGAAAAATTTAACTCATCTACAAATCAAGCATTACGTATCGTAAGAGACTCCTTCAACAGGTACCCAGTCTAAAAATACTTTCTGTAAAGCCTCCACAGCAATTAATGTATCATACAAAATAGAGAAAATCAGTAAATACCTGAGCTGAAGTGGCTGTTTCCTGTAAATGGCCACCAGCAACTGCTCCTTTGGAAGTTGCTGAAGGGACACTGTGCATTTTGGGGGTTCCTGGAGTATCAATCTTTTCATCTGTCCTATGTGACTGCCAGGCTTCCTTTCGATGGTGAGATTCAGTAGCCTGCTGGTCTCCAAAAGCAGCCCAAGAGCAACTATCTTTCTGTCCATCCTCAAAAGCATTCCAATCTACAACTTGGCTAGGCCCAGCTGAGCTGAAGTCCGCAAAATCATCGGAGTCTTGAAAAGCACTGCAGTTATCTCGAATATTTGGCACAGAATCAAAATCTCCAAATTCACCTTCTTGCCCAATTTCCAATTTTGAAACAGCATCAGTGCCTGTCCCAGCAGACTCTCCTCCCAACTGACATTCCTCTGATAAACTATCAGAAGTCTGTTTTAGGTCGGACTCAGTAAATATAATTTCATCTTGGCAAGAAAGAGCATTCGTATCCCCAAATTCTCCAAAGTCATCACCTGGCTCACTAAAATGTGGAAAATGCTCTGAGGACTCTTCAAAAGTGATATCGCTCATTGAATCTTGAGTACCAGTAACAAAAGGGGGGGTTGTGCCACTGGCTGTGCCGAAGTCGCCAAACTCATCCTCGTTAGTATCATTGCAAGTCACAAAGTCGTGACTACTATCACCATTTTTTACACTTAGAGAATCATCCAGAACATTTTCTTCTGTAGGATCAATGCTGGCGCTTTGGGAATAAGTGAACTTTCTACCTTCTTCTTTGGAAGAAGCAACTTCATCATCAGCATCAGAAGTGTTAACAGAATCCATACACAGGTCAGCACACTTCGAAGTAAACAAATCAAGTTGTTCCTCAGTTTTACACTCTTCTCTCATACTGGCTTCTGAATTATCAGCTGAGTCTGCCAAACTCCAAGGCTTTGACTGAACACTGGATTTTAAAAATTCATCCTGTTGCAATGCTGGAAGGCCTTGTTTTTCGGTACTGAAACCTCTGGTACTCATGACGCTAATTTCTGAAACACAAACCTGATCCTCTCCATCCATGTCTCCTTTATCATCAAAACTTCTACCCAAAGACACTGCTTTTACAGAATTCAGTTCACTGACTCTATTAATTTTACTGTTTTCCTGAATGGTTAATGCTTCTCTATCATTTAAAACTTCACATCCTATTTCTTCTAGTTGTATTCTTTCCTTTTTGGAAAATGTGGCAAAATCTGCAAATTCCACAGCAGGACTAGGTGCACAGTCTAAGTTATACTCAGTACTATGAGTGTTAAGAGGCTTTCTTCCTTTTGAATTGGCTACAGTGTCCAGATCATCTGTTCCCTGAGGATTTCCAGTTTCCAGTACTGCAAACCCATTTGTCAGAATCTCCAGACAAGGAGGCTTTTCACCATTGCAGCTCTCTAACTGCCTGTTCTGATGAACAACATTCATATCAGTTCTAAAATCTCCTGGAGAGAAACTTTCAGGTGTTCCAACATTCTGTCTTTGCTTCACTATAGTATTTAAATCTCTGGGACTTTCTATGTCATCAGTGGAAGTATCTAAAGTTTTAGATGAAATTATTTCTTTGCTGGTGGTAGAAAGTAAAACATCAGACTGTCCTTTTACAGGAGAAGAAAGTTCAGCTGTGATGTCTTTATCATTACCATTTTTAATGGACTTAAAGCTAGTAAGGCTATCTACATTTTCTGAGAAATCATGAATTGGCATAAAATGGTTTGAAGGAACAAACTCTTCCTTGGGATGAGTATAATCCGGTGTATCAAAATCAACAAACCCTACACCAGAAGGGCTAACTTCTGAAAACCCACCAAATTCCCCAAATTCATCATCATCGTCATCCTCAGCTCCATTGTCTAGTGGTGGTGGGGATGAAGAGTACATTCGAATGATGTCTGGCTCCATTGCTCAATTGCTTTCAAATAATTAATTTACACCTGAAAAAAAAAAAAGAGAACAGTTTTTTTTTTTTTTTTTTTTGGGGGGAAAAAATTAAAAAAAAAGTTTTTCAAAATTCTCTCAAAGCTATTTCAAAACAATGCAAATTTACAGTGCTCTGTTTTGTATCTTTTAAATTATTTTTCCCTTAGGTTAGATTACTTTACACAGCTCTAATGGCAAAAGAAAAAAAAAAATTCTTCTAGTGCATGTTTCCAAGAACACTGGCATTACATTACTGAATTTGAGGTTTCCAAAAAAGTTGGAATAAACACAAAAGTATATCTACAAAATTCTCTCTCGGGGAACTTGCTTGTTCTCTTAAGTTCTCTTTCCAGTCCATTGAGGATTCAGATCCTGCCTTACGCATTTGTATGACTTCTTTATAAATAAGACATGAAAATTTTATCTCTAATAATTGCTACAAATATATTCCTCACTTTGCTTTTCAATGTTTATTTCTGACCCAAGTTAATTTTTTTTTTAAATAGACTTTTTAAAGCAGTTGTTTTAGAGCAGTTTTAGGTTCACTGCAAAATTGAGCAGAAGGTACAGTGAATTCCTATACATTCCCCACCCTATTAATGCACAGCCTCCTCTATTATGAACATCCTACAGAGTGGTGTATCTGTTACAACTGATGAACCTATACTGACACACATCATTATCACCCAAAGTCCATAGTTTATATTAGGGTTTGTTCTTGGTGGTGCACATTCTATGGGTTAGGACAAATGCATAAATATGTATCCACCATTATAGTATCACACAGAGTAATTTCAATGCCTTAAAAATCCTCTGTTCCACCCATTCATCTCTCCCTCTCCCCTGCCCCTGGCAACCACTGATCTTTTTACTGTCTCCATAGTTTTGCCTCTTTTGGGATATCATATAGTTGGAATCGTACAGTATGTCACATTGTATGTAGCCTGAACATACTGTGTGACTGGTTCTTTCACTTAGTAACATGCATCTAAGCCTCCTCCACGTCTTTTCATGGCTGATAGCTCATTTCTTTTTAGCGCTGAATAATATTCCATTGTCTAGATGTATCCCAGTTTATTTAAGTCAATTTTTTTTTTATAACTTTCAATACTGAAATCATTTCTGACTTAAAGGATTGCAAAAACAATACAGAGTTCTCATGTATATCCCACCCAATTTCCCACAATAGTAGTATAGTAAATAATGATAGCACGTGACCAAATCAGAAAACTGAAAGGAAGTTGCAAAAAGAAGAGTTCTCATGTATATCCCACCCAATTTCCCACAATGATGGTATGGTAAATAATGAGAGTACATGACCAAACCAGAAAACTGACATCAGTAAAACACTATGAACTCAGCTACAGACCTTATTTAGATTTCACCAGTTTTGTGTATGTGGTTGTGAAATTTTATCACATGTGCAGATTAGATTCAAATAACCACCACTATAATTGGGATAAGAACTGCTGTAAAATAGTTCAATAATATTCATCAATATAAAGAAACTCCCTTGTGTTACCTCTCAATATTCATACCCTCCCCGAAGCCCTAACTCCTGCCAGCCACTGATCTATTCTCCATCAGTATAATTTTGCTACTTTACAAGTATTATGTACATGGAATTATACAATATGTAATTCTTTGAAGTTGTTTTTTTTCACTGCGCTTAATGGCCCTGAGATCCATCCATGTTGTTGCATGTCAAGAATTCATTCTTTTTTATTGCCAGGTAGTCCTCCGTTGTATAGTTGCACCACAGTTTGTTTCTCCGTTCACTCAATGCAGGACATTTGGATTATTTCTAATCACAAATAATTACAAATACAGCTGCTATGAATATTTATGTACAGACTGTTATCTAACCACGAGTTTTTAATTCTCTAAGATAAATTCTCAGGAGTGCAAATGCTGGGTTACAATAAGTGTAAATTTAACTTTATAAGAAACTGCCAAACTGTTTTCCAAAGTTAATTTTTAAAGGGACAAATTGATCAACTTTTCATTAGTAATTTTCATTATTTTGCTTTCCTATAAGCTTGAGATTTAATAAGTATTCACTTTTTTCCCTTTTAGTTTTCTTTGCATTTAGTTTTTTTTTAATTTAAATTCAATTAGCCAACAAATAATACCTCATTAGTTTCTGATGTAACGTTCAGTGATTCATCTGTTGCTGCATTTAGTTTTTAATACATCTAGAATTTATTTTGGTATATGATCTAAGGCAAAGGTCTAAGCAATTTTTTTTTCTAAATAGCCAAGCAATTATCATAATCCCACTTACTGAATAATCCTTCCCATACCCATTAGTTTATGGTATCTTCTTTCTATATACGTTTAACTCTTATGTGGAATCTATGTCTGGGTTATCCTGTTCCTTTGTAATAAAAAGTCCAAAGGGCCACAAGACAAATTTACATTAAAAGCAAAGGGAGAATTAACAACAAAAGTCCTAGAATAAAACCAGTCCATAAATTGATACTTTCAATGAACTGAAGCCCAAGGAATATTCCCTGTAATTCACAGTTTCAAAATTAGATACATGAAGAAAATATTTTACTACAAAATTCAACCAGTTTTATAAATTCAAAAAAAAAAACAAAACAAAACACCAAAACAAAACAACCACTTTCTTCCAACTCTCAGAATAAAAATTCATAAGATCTTCCAGCTATAGGGAGAAGGTACCTTAGAAACCACTTAATTAGACATGAGGAAAATGAGGCCTATTGGTAAGCAACTTTCCCAAAGGTCATACAGCTGGTTAGTAGAGAATGGCTTCAGAATTTTGAAAAGGTTCTTTGAGGTCAATGACTGGTCAGTCACTGAGAGTTATTTGAAAGAAATTGAACAAATCAAAAGAAAAAGACTCCATTGCAATATATCTATTTTAAACTGCCTTCCTTACAAAATCAGCATCATAACGAAGAAAATGATGGCTTTACTTCTGAGATAACTTTTCTGCTGATTTAAAGAGAAAAGGAAAATAACAGTAAAAGTTACATATAAACCCTATTTTCCTCCTCCTTTGATAACCCCTTCCAATGCTCAGGTGTACAGGGTAATTTGACCTCTAACAGTTTCCCTGTGATTATGAAGTTCCTATTTTTAAAAGTACTCTGATTGTTAATGAGTATGTGGAGAAAAGGACATTTGTACACACATACTGCCGGTGGGTGTGTAAATAGTTAGAAGGCTTCCAGAAGGCAATCTGGCTATACTATACAAACTTTTTTTTTTCCTTAGAAGTAAAACAAAATGCTCCAAAGGGATTAGTTAAGGAAATCATGCTTTGTCCTTCCAATAGGATACTATGTAGCCATTAATATCATGATTCCCCCCCTTTTTTTAATTTTAAAAGCATTCATAATGTTGGCAACATATCAAAAGGACACAAAAGCCAGCTTGAAGGGATTCTTGGTGGTAAAATCAGTGACAACTTGAGCATCAAAATAAAGATAATACTGGATTATAATCCACTGAATAAAAGAATCAACTATCAGTCCTCTGATATAAACATTTAAGATACTGCAGTTTCAAAATATCTCCCCACAACATACTCAATTACAAAGGAAAAAAATGTAACTTTACAGTGGGTGGAGGCTGACACTTCATCAAATGATCAAAGTGAGCATCATTAGTAATGGGAATATTGAAATCATGTATCACCTGACAAGATGCAACAAGAATACAGGATCACTCCTGGAATATTCCTGCCCAAAATACACAATCTGAATCTATTCATGAAATTTCAGACAAATTCAAATTGAGAGTTAGTCTACAAGACAACTGGCCTGTAATCTTCAAAAGTATCAATGTCATGAAAGTTAAGGAAAAACTCAAGAATTCTTCCAAACTGAAGATGACTAAAGAGACATGACAAGTAAATTCAACACCTGATTTTCAACTGGCTTCCCTTTCTATACAGGTCATTATTGGGATGACTGTGAAACCTGAATAAAGTCCAAAGAGCAATGTGTTGATGCTAATTTCTTGATTTTTTTTTTTTAAGATTTTATTTATTTATTTGACAGAGAGAGACACAGTGAGAGAGGGAACACAAGCAGGGGGAGTGGGAGAGGGAGAAGCAGGCTTCCCGCGGAGCAGGGAGCCCGATGCGGGGCTTGATCCCAGGACCCGGGGACCATGACCCAAGCCAAAGGCAGACGCTTAACGATTGAGCCACCCAGGCGCCCCTAATTTCTTGATTTTGAGGGTAGTATTGTGGTTATGTAAGAGAATGTCTTTGGTTGTTGGAAATGCACTCTAACATACTTGGGAGAGATGGGATATCAGGTTGGCAACAGTCTCAAATTATTCTGGAAAAAGACTTATTTGTACTGAACTTGCAACTTTTTCTATGTTTGTTATCTCAAAATGAAAATGAAAAAATTAAAAGCATTCAAGGAGATTTATGTTTGCATTTAAATGTGCACAGTGTATAATAAATGTGTTACTTATATAGTATTTTATTTTAAAAAACTGGCAAAATATACATAAAATTTACTATTTAAAAATATAAAAAAATTACTATTTTAATAATTTTTAAGTGTACAGTTCAGTGGCATTAAGTACATTCAAACTGTTGTGCAACCATCACCACCACCCATCTTTAGAACTCTTTTTATCTTCCAAAATATTAAAATGTTTTCTGTACTCATTTTTTAAAGAGATTTTATTTTTTATTTATTTGAGAGAAAGAGTGAGAGAAAGAGAGAAGCAAACTCCACACTGAGCATGGAGACCAACGTGGGGCTTGATTCCATGACCACGAGATCATGACCTGAGCCAAAACCAAGAGTCAGATGCTTAACCAACTGAACCACCCAGGTGCCCCCGTTTTTTGGATTCATTAAACAATAACTCCCCATTCTCCCTCCTCCCAGCTCCTGCAACCAGCATTCTATTTTGTCTCCATGAATTGGACCACTCTAGGTACCTCACATAAGTGGAATTACACATTTGTCCTTCTGTGACTGGCTTATTTCACTTAGCATAATGTCCTCAAGGTTCATGCATTTTGTGTAGCATGTGTCAGAATCCATCCTTTTCAAGGCTGAATATTATTCCATTGTATGTATATACTACCATCTGCTGGCAGACTGCTGGGTTGCTTCTACCTTTTGGCCATTGTGAATAATCTGCTATGAACGTAGGTGTACAACATACCTTTTTTTTTTTTTTTAACTTTTTGTTTTGAAACAGTAATAGATTAATATAAAGTTGCAAAAATAGAAGACACTTGCACACCCTTCACCTAGCTCCCCCTAACGGTGAATCTTATACAGTTCTAGTACAATAGCAAACCTGGAAATTGACCATGTTGGCACAGTACTATTAACTAGACTACAAACCTTCTTCAGTCCTCACCTCTATAAAAAACAAAACAAAAACAAAAAAACTTGCATCCACCTGTATTTGTGTGTAGTTCTGTTTAATTTTATCCCATGTACACATCGGTGTAACTACCCAACTATCAAGATACAGAACTGCTCTCTCCCTCGCACCCCATCCCTGGGAAACCACTGATCTGTGTTCTGTCTCCATAGTTCTGTCATTTCAAAAGTGTTATGTAATTATATAGTATATAACCTCTTGAAGGTGACTTTTTCACTAAGTATAATGCCCTTAAGGTCCAACCTGGTTATTGCATGTATCAGTAGGTCAATTATTTTCATTGCTAAGTAGTATTCTATGGTACAGATATACCAGTTTGTTCAACTACTCATCAACTGAATGACATATGGGTTAGTTCTATATTTTATTTTATTTTTTCAAAGATTCTATTTATTTATTTGACAGAGAGAGATAGCAAGAGCAGGAACACAAGCAGGGGAAGTGGGGGAGGGAGAAGCAGGCTTCCAGCCGAGCAGGGAGCCCGATGTGGGACTCTTGATCCCAGGACCCTGGGATCATGACCTGAGCCGAAGGCAGACGCCCAATGACTGAGCCACCCAGGCGCCCCTCCTATATTTTATTCTTATAAGTAGTACATAAACTACATTAATAATATATGTACCAGTAGCATATTTAAATAGTATACGTATTAAAGATGCTAACAACATTTATGTACAGGTTTTTGTGTTAACCTAAGTTCTTATTTTCTGGGATAAATGCCCAAAAGTGTGATTACTGGGTTCTATGGTAAGTACAAGTTTAGTTTTGTAAAAGCCTGCCAAACTATTTTTCAGAGTGCTGTACCATTTTACCTTCCATAATACCTTTTTTTTTTTTTAAAGATTTTATTTATTTATTTGTCAGAGAGAGAGAGAGAGAGCACATGAGCGCACAAGCAGCGGGAACGGCAGGCAGAGGGGGAAGCAGACTTCCCATTGAGCAAGGAGCCCGATGTGGGACTTGATCCCAGGACTCTGGGATCATGACCTGAGCCAAAGGCAGATGCTTAACTGACTAAGCCACCCAGGCGTCCCCATAATACTTTACTTTTTAAAGAACCACCTGTGATGTTTCTTATTGGTAGAATCTGTTCATGGTTAACCTACTGTTTTTCCTAAAACTTTTCATTGTTTGAAAAATGAAATATTTTACTTGGTTCAGGCTTATTTCAAACTCAGATGTTAAGGAAATAGCAATCTGAATCAGAAACTTTGTAATCAAACCAACAACACAGAAAATAGTTCTTCTTGTCACATCTTGAAAAAGTACTCTTTCTCCTTCTTGATGCAACAAGCTCTGTCAGCCTCCCAGACTACAAACATTTCCTTCTTTCTCAAAACGGTGTCACCTACTGATGGGAAGAACTTGGGCTACATATTCCCCTTCAGCAGGTTTTGGCTTTGGTCCAATTCATCCTTCAAAAATCTAAGAGAATGCTACTCTCAAGTTTCAGTCAAGAATGCCAACCAGGCAGCGTGGAGAAGGCTTGAAACTTTCCAGAATTTTCCAACTCAGTAAAGTTTGTTAGTTGAAGTACTATTTGTTAATTGAAGTATTTGTATGATGAATTAACTTATTAAGTTTGACTTTGACAAATCCCCCCCTTTTTTTTTTACACAGAAAATATGGACCTAAAATAGCTATTCCTACTTAACAGGAAAAAGGGATAGATGAGCTACTTTAATATTGTGCCAGGCACACAGCAACCTTAATAACTGTTTCTTCATCCTTCTTAATGGACTACTTACTCCACACCACAAGGAGTTCTAATCAGTTTTCTAATTTCTTTATCATCTGAACAAGCACATGCACACACGTATATGTGTGTGTGCGTGTGTGTGTAGAAGGGCATGTTCAAATTCCCATTTTTATGCCTGCTTATTCCAAGACCTCTTGAACAAGTAACTGTTCAAACAAGTAATGGGGGTATCTAGGAACGAGTCAAGCTATAGTATACACAAAAAGTAGACACAGGGCTTTCATGCTTGGGTAATAAATGGGGTATCCCGAAGCTAGTTAGAGCATGCAGATAAGAGAATTTGGCAGACCTCCTGCACTTTGGAGATCTGTCCATGGGAAATCACATCCTTAATACAGAGGCTAGGGAACAACATAAGTGAAAAATGGTAAATAAAAATGCAAGCCAAAGACGACCTTCAGGGCTACAAACCATGAAAATCAAAGGATCTTGGGTTTGGTAATTCTATTATAGGAGTTGAATACAGAGGGGCCAGGGGAATAATCCACAATCCTAGTAACAATCAGCAGTGGAACCCTGAGTCCTGTGCCAGATCAGTTGCCAGGGCAACAAGGCATACAATGGGTGAAAGTGATTCAGTATGAATCTCTCATAAGAAAAGAAGTTGCACCTGCTCAAGGAGTTCTAGCCTCAGGTCTGAAATGGTCATGGAAAAGAAGAGGTGGTAGGTCTGTAGGTTGAAAGCTCTGGGGTCAAGCAGATAGGTGGGCCTGGGAACACAGAGGAATAAAAGGAGGAATGGGGCTAACTATCACCTAAGACTATCTGGCAATTTTAAAATAGTTTCCCAAAAGAAAGTTGGAGCACTTAAATTACCAGATATCAAGACCTGGTTTAAAGCTACATGTCATGTGATAACAAAGATGCCATTGCAGTGTGGAGGGGGAAAGGACAAGCCTTTTCTTTGAACAAACAGTGCCAGATCAAGTAAATACCTACACAGGGGGAATCAATCTTTGATTCTACCTAATAACTCACACAAAAATCAGCTCCAGACAGACTGTAGGCCTAAATGTGAAAGGTAAAAACAATCAACCTTCTACAAGATAACTTAAGAGATTTTTCATGACCTTAGGGAAGGCAAGGTGTTTTAAATAGGACATAGAAAGCAGTAATCATAAAAGAGAAAATGATACACTGGACTTCATGAAGATCTAAAACTTCTGTTCACCTAAAGAACAACATTAAGAGAGTGAAAAGGCAAGCCACTGCCTGGGAGAAGAAAGCTGTGGTACATATAACTGTCAAAGAACTCAGAGCCAGAATATATACAGAATTCCTACAAATCAATGTGAGACAACCCAACAGAAAAATGGCCAAAATACCTGAACAGGTAAATCACAAAACAGATTATCCAAATAGCCAGTGAGCACATGAAAAGTCGTCAGGGAAATGCATATTAAAACACAGCAAGACACTACTATACACCCACCAGAACAGCTAAAATTAAAACAAAACAATTTTAGGGACGCCTGGGTGGCTCAGTCGTTAAGCATCTGCCTCCGGCTCAGTCATGGTCCCTGGGTCCTGGGATCGAGCCCCGCGTCGGGCTCCCTGCTCCACGGGAAGCCTGCTTCTCTCTCTCCCACTCCCCCTGCTTGTGTTCCCTCTCTTGCGCTCTGTCAAATAAATAAATAAAATCTTTAAAACAAAACAATTTTAATCATAGCTACCAATGGCAACAATATGGAACAACTGGTGTTCTCATACTTTAATGGTTCGAGTGTAAACTAGTATACACATGTGGAAAACTGTTTGTCAGTATATACTAAAACTGTACCAGGTACATACTCCACAAAAGTGAGTACATTCATGCACTGAAGGCATGTACAAGACTGTTCATGAAAACTTTATTCTTTTTTTTTTAAAGATTTTATTTATTTATTTGAGAGAGAGAATGAGATAGAGAGAGAGAGCATGAGAGGGTCAGAGGGAGAAGCAGACTCCCTGCTGAGCAGGGAGCCCAATGCGGGACTCGATCCCGGGACTCCAGGATCATGACCTGAGCCGAAGGCAGTCGCTTAACCAACTGAGCCACCCAGGCGCCCATGACAACTTTATTCTTAATTAAAACAACCCAAGTGTCCATCAGCAGAATGGTTAAAATGAGTCATGGTGTGTGTGTGTATATATATATATATATATATATATATATATATATACACACACACACACACACAATGGGGTACATTATGAATTATTATTACATGCAACAACATGGATGACTATCACAGACATGATGTGTGAAAGAAACCAGATATATACACACAAAATATATACTGTGTGATTCCATTTCTGGGAAGTCTAAAACAGGCAAAACTAAACTATGGTGATAATTCAGAATAGAGGTACCTATAGCAGGTACAGTATTGACTGGAAGGGGGTATAAAAGAGCCTGGTGCGTGCGAATGTTATTTTCTTTTGATCAGAGTACTAGTTACACAGGCACATATATTTGTAAAAATTCATCCCACTGTACACTTCGGACTTGTATGCTTTGCTGTATGTATGCAACAATAAAAAACAAAAAGTATTTCTCAGAAAACCAATATACTTAGACTAACAACAACTACATTACAAGTGAATGCATATAGGACCATAATAATAAGCATACCATTCTAATAAAAAAAAAGTTTGCTTATTTATACTTTGCCTAACTGGGATTTAAGGTAATATACGTATGTCTCAAAAAGTAGCATGGTATAGGAGAAAGATCTTGGACTTGGAGTCAGATAGATCCTAGGTTCAGATTCTAGTTTCCTCATTTACTAACTATGTGAGTTTGCCCTCCTTGAGCTTTAGTTTCCTATCTATAAAAAAGGGCCAGCAGTTCCTCCCTTTCAATGCTGTTGTGAGGATTACAGATAACAGACCTTCAGTACCTGGCACATTCTATGCCTCAGCAAGTTATCAACTACCAGTACATTTTAACTTACACCGAGTCTGTGGTTCAAACCATAATCTACCCTTAACAAAAATCTAAGCCAATGTTTGCTTGGTTGCCAAAAACATTCACATGACTCTGCATATACTTTAAAAGGTCACTGAAAGAATAAGTCACTTAAAAATATTACTAACACTAAAGATACATGACATTGACTTTATTGCCAATTTCTATAACCCATCCCTGGAAAATATGAAACAATGCCCAAGGTTGAAAGACTGAGACCACAGAGGTTAATAGTAGTCTATTAAAAGAATGGAGGTTTTGATGAGGAACAGGACAATACAACCCAGATGTCCTCAGTAGTAACTTGAAGTAAACTGGCTGTAGATACTATCCATTTACAGAAGAGACCACAAGAATAAAAGCTTCTAAGAAGGTACCTGGTTGGGATGGAAAGGATTCTACATATTCCTCTAAGATAGAGTTAATCCTTGACCACCCCTCTATCCTCCATCATTCACACAGAGTATTAACTATCTTAAGGGTCTTTGGGCTCACATTTGGTGGTAGTGGTGGGGTCTTTAAGAGGCTCTTTAGGAATTTCCCAGATTCAAACACTGAGAGAACCTTCCAGACAAGCTAAAAACTCACCAGAAAGAAACTCCCACGTTTTATAGGGCTCCAGCCAAGCTGCATCAATGTGTACATCAACTTTCAAGGCCAGATAAGCACACCCAGATAATACAATCCCCAGCTTTACTGAGGACCTTTCACTCCAAACTTAGTTTTACTGGACTGAAATGGGGGTGGGGGTAATGGAGAACACAAACAAGCAGAAGGATGGTGGTAAGAAATGAGAAAAGAAAAGACAAACAACCATATCTGAAGTTGTGCTATAAACTTTAAGTAGCACAAACTACACCAGCAAGGTTTAGTTAATGGATCACACACACAAAAACCGCTACCTTCTCACCATGATGTCTGAGGTTTTTAATGAGTCACTTGTCAAATCATTTGGGTGAGTGATGGGGAGAAAAATGTGTATTTTCTTTAGAAAAATGAACGAAAATGTTACATAAGCAATTAACAACATCGATTTGCATTACAAATGTTGCCTGCTATTGCGGTAGTTCAAATTATTCAAATCTTTTTTTTTTTTTTTAAAGATTTTATTTATTTATCTGACAGAGAGAGACAGTGAGAGAGGGAACGCAAGCAGGGGGAGCGGGAGAGGGAGAGGGAGAAGCAGGCTTCCCGCAGAGCAGGGAGCCCGATGCGGGGCTCGATCCCAGGACCCTGGGATCATGACCTGAGCCAAAGGCAGACGCTTAACGACTGAGCCACCCAGGCACCCCTAAATTATTCAAATCTTTACTTGTAATATCCTCACGGGAGTTTTAAGATACTATCAAAATATAGTCTCATTGAATCTGCCCAGCTTACATTCTGCTTAAGAGTCACCTCATCGTCTTGTCTCAGAAAGAGCCCTTCTTCTGAGCAATGTTTTAGTTAACTTTCTGTTTTCCATACAACTAGAAATGACTGGACCATGCATGATGTCACAAAAGTTTTCATGCTTCTAAAATTGAAAATCTACAAGAATGATAATTTTCATTTTCTCTTTTTGAGTGGTTTGTCCTCAGCCTATTATATTAGCTCTATGATAACAAAACAAGGAGAGCCCCTAGAAATAGATGCTTTTTAGTAAAGAATTGAGAAAAGTTTTGTTGTTGTTATTTGTTTGTAGGACTCCCTTCAAAACAGGCTGCAAACTTCAAGGCTATTTAATCAAACTTCCATAATCCCCAAGCTGAATACTTTTTTATTTTTTATTTTTTTTTTAAAGATTTTATTTATTTTTTTGACACAGAGAGACATAGCGAGAGCAGGAACACAAGCAGGGGGAGTGGGAGAGGGAGAAGCAGGCTTCCCGCAGAGCAGGGAGCCTGATGTGGGACTCGATCCCAGGACCCTGGGATCATGACCTGAGCCGAAGGCAGACGCTTAACGACTGAGCCACCCAGGAGCCCAAGCTGAATACTTTTTTAATATAGATTTTATTTATTTGAGAGAGAGAGAATGAGAGAGAGAGAGAGAGTATGAGAGTGGGGAGAGTCAGAGGGAGAAGCAGACTCCCTGCTGAGCAGGGAGCCCAATGAAGGACTCGATCCCGGGACTCCAAGATCATGACCTGAGCCGAAGGAAGTCGCTTAACCACCTGAGCCACCGAGGTGCCCTGAAGCTGAATATTTTTAAGAGATCCCATAATTCCTTCGAACTTGCCGATTTAAAAACAAAAACCCAAGACATCATAGACATCAACTGCATAACATGCGGTATTATTTAAAACATTTGTTGAGGGGCATCTGGGTGGCTCAGCTGGTTAAGCATCTGGTCTTTGGCTCAGGTCATGATCCCAAGGTCCTGGGATTGAGCCCCTCGTCAGGCTCCCTGCTCGGCGGGGAGTCTGCTTCTCCCTCTCCCTCTGCCCCTCCACCCTGCTCATGCTCTCTCGCTCACTCTCTCTCAAATAAAAACTTAAAAATTTTTTTTGAACAAATAGTATATTCCCAGTGCTCATACCAATATCAAGTTAACATTTATTCAACGCTTACTATGTGTTGATACTATGTGAAAAGTACTCATGAATTATCTCATTTAGTCCTCATACTATGCTCTGAGGTAGAGATTATTATCTTCATTTTACAAATAAAAGCTTACAGAGGTTAAATAATCCCTCATGGTAGTGTAACTACTAAGCAGTGAATCAGTCACAAGCTAATAAAACACTCGAAAAATGTCTTATTGCAGAAATAATTGACAGCAAATACTAGAATTACAAGAATCACCTTAAAGGTTTCTGAAACTTCCACAATAATTTGGAAGTAGGAAAAAAGATGCTTACAACCTAATAACCAACAAAAATGCCAAGAGGTGAATGTCTTCTTTTAATATTAATGTACACAGTATTAAAAATGTGGTGAAGAATGAAACAAGCGGCAAAATATCTTTATAACTAAGTTGATCACCCTCAAAAGGCCAGACTGCCAAAAATGACAACCAAATTTTCTGTCTTCCTGATTTTGATGGGGAAGGATGATTCACAAATAAGGATGTCAATAAGGATGATTCACAAAAGTACAAATATCATACATATAAGGTAAATGATGACATAAGCAGCAACTCACATTCACTCTTCAATGAATGTTGCTAAATAGCAATAAGAGTTAATAATTTTACAGAAGGTAGTTTTCAAAAATTCCTAAGAAAGAGCTCTCCTTTTACTGTGTATTTCAACTTTCTACGTAAATCTGTAAGACATTTTATTTGTGTTTGCATGGCTGCACAGTAAAAATTAAACAAGATAAATAAAAACATTTGAAATTGCTTTACCTTGAATTCATCATATCAACTGACCATATTTGAGAGATTACTAGCTATTATTCCCCAAAAGGCACTTCAACTTGAAGTTGAATAAATGATACTGGATAACTGTTGATAACAAAGACAACAAAACAGAAGCAGCAGTGAGAGGATGGATGCATTAGCCCTGGGAAACAGTTTTTTCCCTAGTACTCTCTGCTCTTATTACAGTTACAGAATAAATTAGCCACTCTAATTTTCCCTCCTTATCCCTGAAACTTTGCGACGAAAACAGAATCTAAAAGCAGGAACTACTTCAGGTTTCATGTCCTTTCACTAAAATCTTGCTTACATCTACAATATTGTCTACAGATAACCCCTGGACCTTCTGTTCTCTATCTGAATTGCTTGCTCCAGAGGACCCTTTGAATTTCTCCATTACTACTGATGCTTTCTCATCAAGCTTGTAAATGTTCAAGAGTCTTCCAACCTCAGACAAATCAGAGCAAAACAAAACAAACTCCTCCCTTCTGTGTCCTTCTAGCTCTCCACCTCCTCACCACCAAGCTTCTTCAAAGGGCCCTATCTATTCGCTATCTCTACTTCCTAACCTCCCACTCACTCCTCAACCCAGCACAATCTGGCTTCTATCCTACCACTCCACTGAAACTGCTCTTGCAAGAGGTACTTTACTTGAGCTCAAAAGGCTGGAAATGCTGTGCAGGAATAGGCAGGCCTCTGTTGTTGGCCACTGCATCCTCAGGGCCTGGTGCACAGGAGGAACTGAATACACTATTATTGTTTTTGCTGGGGCATTTACTCCACTGACTACTCGTGAACTGTCTCCTCCTCCACCTCCTACTAGGTTTCTATAACCCTAGCTCTGGTGCTCCACCAATTAAGTTAGGAAACACTGAAGTTCAGTTAAGGTAAGTAAGTGTGATCTGAGAGAGGCTGGTCTGAAATGTAATACATGTAAAAGAAAGCAAATCCAATCATTTGTGCTGCAACTGTCTGAAAAAAGAGTATGTTGAGAGGGGCAGTATTTATATGCAAGCTAGGGGAAAAGAAAACAAAACAGCTAAAGGACAAATTTTTGTTCATGTGTTTTTAACAGACCAGCTAGTATGACTCTCTGCTTTGATTTGAGGCAGTTTCTCACCATAAGTGGAGGTGTCAGCTGGTTTCTCCAGAGCGTGATGCGACTCTGGATGGCCCAACTAATTTCCCCTGCTCTTGTTCTCTGCTCCCAGCAACTTTAATACTCCATGTAAAATTTCCCACAGATTTGCAATCAGCCGACATGAATAGTTGACATGTTTTGAAAGAAATTTCTTACTGTAAAGCTTTAGATTTAAATTCTGGTCAAGACTGATGAGTTAAACCTCAAGATCCCATGGTATTCTGAAAAAAATAAAAACCAAAAACACAAAACCTACTTTGTGGACTTTCAAAATGGAAAACCCCCCCCCTCTAGTCTGTAACTAAAATACGTATATGTTGGCAGGCCTTTGGCAGCTGCCCTTCCTGATAGTGCTACTCTCTATATTATAAATATCTACCATGAGAGCAACTCACCTTTTAGAGAAAAAACCATCTAGTAAAAGTTCTAAAACTGCAACCAAATGCAGTTAGAATTCAATTATCTGAGCTAATGAGAGAGGATGCAGTGTCCTACATAATCTATAACTCACAAATCTGGCTTTAAAATATGACCTATGTAACAGCAGATTTACCTCACAAATTGTCTTTGCTAAGTGATATTTGTTACTTTAATTTGTTCCCTGACCACCCATCAACTGAGAAAAAGATAACCTAGAAACCTGTGAGAAGGAAACCAGATGATGAACCAGACTTAAAAACAGTCATAAATCATCCACAAATAATAACATATAATGACCTTCTTGGGATGAGTTGTTATAAAACAAAAGCTTTGTATATGTGAAAAACCAAATATAAACACATTACAAAACAGTGCTCAAGAGTGTATGTGTGTGTGGTATACACAGGTAATGCCACAAGTAGGTCCCCCTGTACTGATAACCTTTATGGAAACTATGGAAGGAATTCCCATAGCAAACAAATTCTAGGTGGTTGACCTTTTAATGGTGGTATTCCTTGGTTTAAAGTTTTACTTTCTCCTGAGAGGTAGAAAGGCTAAAGGGTAAAAAGAATTTCACCAAAGAGTACTTACCCTTACTCTCTGGGTACTCTTGATAGTTTCATTTTTTCTTAAAAGCTGGTCAGGATCCCCTAAATTGATTTTACAAACCTAAATTTATAAACCAGAAATAGGTCATAACCCAAAGTTTAAAAAAAAAAAAAAGACAAAAAGAACACTGAAGAATTTAAAGAAAATGACCAAAATTAACAGTCAATTTCCCCTAAATACTATTAGTACCACTGAGGTTAGGGAAATGCAGGTCCTTCTATATAGATGTTATGAACAAGGTCAAGTAATCAATAAAAAAATTTGAAAGTTGTCCATATATTTACCTTTAAACTATGTAATCGGCACGATTTAAGGTGATTTAAAACTTCTGCAGTATTTCTATTCTGGGTATTTTCTAAGACATCAACTCTCCTATGATCAGTTTTATAGGAATAACTCATTTTACAGTCTTGTAGCCATTGCTTAAAGTCTGCTACAACAAGAAAAAAATTCAAAATTATCTCTGCAAAATCTTAGCACAGAATTTGTGTTAATAATGTATGTCTACCATAACAAGAACTGTTTGCACGCATCAATTTTGTTCAAGGTTTAATCCCCCTCACAATAATACTATCATTCTCTTTCCTTCTGATCCACTTCCTCTAAATCCAATTATTGCTTCCAGCATATAAGAGGAGGGAACAGAGCTTCTTTCAAAACAAAGAACTCCTCCTTGATCTGGTGCTTACAAGGACAAAAATGCATTCTTAAACTACATTATTTGAATGAACCAAGTAATTTGATAAAATGAAAGTATTCCTTTTCTCTTCACAGAATTTTACATATAGTAATAAAAAATACTATTTATTTTTCAAATTCATACTACCCCCAATCTAGGAAGCAAGTCACTTTAAGAATAAAATTAAAGATACTATTGGTGGGAGTAAATGTTGGTTCATACGCCAGGCAATTCTGCAATATACCAAAAAATTTAATGCATATTTTTTGGACTAAACAATTTCATCCACAAGAATGTAGCCTAAAGAAGCATTCATACAAGTACACAAAGATCATTCCACATAAATGTTAATTCCTACAGTTTGTTTAAAAAGCAACTGAAAATAACTTAAATATTTATCAATAAGAAATAGGGTAAATAAAAAATACAGCCATTAAAAAAAAGATAAAGCTACATTACTAATCAGGAAATGTGTCTAAAACACATTTTTAAGTGAAAAAAGCATTTCTGAAAGGCATTCTCTCTTGATTCTCTTACTTACCATAGCCTTTCTCCTCCTTCAATGGATCTGCTTCTTCTGCTTGCCTCTTAAATTTCAGTGTTTCCCAGGCCTTGGCCTCCCCATATTCTTATCCTGGAGAGATCTCATCCACCTTTTGTTTTTATATGTTCATAATGCCAAAACCCCTATCTATCTACAGGTTGCCCAACCTCCAGATCTGTCTACCCAAATGCCTTTCTGAATATCTCTACTTGGATGTCCCAAAGAGATCTCATATTCTCCAATTCCAAAACTGAAGTCAACCTCTACTCAAAGAACAGAAACCACTTCTTCCTATACAACATTCTGAATTCTAAGTCCAGAAATCTGAGTGTTAGCCCTGACCGTTCCCCCTTCGCCACCCCCATACCACAAATTAAATCAACCACAAATTAAATTTTCTATATTGCTTACTATATTTGTTTTAACATCCCACAACCAATAGCTTATTTCAGGGCCTCATTATTTTTGGCCAGGATTACTACAGTCTACTTGAAACTCCTATTTTATCCAACATGGCGAAGACACTCTCTCTTTGCTCCAGCCAAACAAAAGTACCCCCTGGTTCCTCCACCCACTGTTACCTCTAGGTTGTCACATGTCATTTCTTCTACTATCCTTACCTGTTTGGAGAACCCATTTACTATACCTTCAAACCCTATTCAGTCATGAAGTTTTCTGTGAAGTGAGATCACCAATACTTATCAAGTTATTATGTCATAGGTACTATGCTAGGTGCTATTCATACACTACCCAATTTAATCTTAACCACTCATTTTTATGGAGGAAAAACCAGGCTTAGAGAGGTCAAATAATCTGCTCACGGTCTCATACAGACTAAGTATGGAAAGTAGGGCTCTAACATTACAGCCAGTGTTTTCATTATGTTAGGTTGCCTTTCTGAATTAATTAATCCTTCTTTATATCTACCTCTTTTATTACATTTGACAAAATAAATCAAATTTGTTTCCATGTTTTTCTCCTCTAGTAGCCTATAAACCAATGTTACTCAATCTTAGCTTCGTATTAAGTTTTCCTTTTTTTTAAATAAATAGTTTTTTTTTTTTTCTAAAGATTTTTATTTATTTATTTAACAGAGAGAGAGAGAGAGAGAGAGCACAAGTAGGCAGAGCGGCAGACAGAGGGAGAGGGAGAAGCAGGCTCTCCGCCGAGCAGGGAGCCCGATGCGGGGCTTGATCCCAGGACCCTGGGATCATGACCTGAGCCAAAGGTAGCCGCTTAACGACTGAACCACCCAGGCGCTCCTAAAGTTTTCCTTTTTTAATAGAACAGGTGGACCTAAAGATCGGTATTTTTTTAAAAGTTTCAAAGATGATGCTGATTGTCAGCAAAGCTTGAGAGCCACTGAGTTAAGTTTCCAGAGGATAAGAATATCACCGGACTTTATAACTTTGGGGATGACATAAATGTCTGTAAACTTCGCTGCTGAACTGATACAGGTAAATCAATGAAATTGTAATTTTTCTTATAAAAAGTTTTCCCCTACTTACAATGATTTAATCGTACAAACATTTCTTAAAGTTCTGTCATACACATTTATCTGAGAATATCATAAAGAAATTTTACACTCAGGATTTAAAAAGAGTTTACAACATAAAATTTTTGATGTTTTTCTTAAATGAAACTTGGAAGATTTCCTTAAAGGATCAAATTTAAATTACTGCAATAATCCTTGAAACAGATGCAAGTATGTATATAATTTAAATGTTATAGAATCCTTGGAAAAAATAAAATCATGTTTAAAAAATTAATCAGTTTCACTTGCAGTTGAATATTAAGAAACGAATGTGAACAGCAACAACAAACTTTTCTCTACTTCCAGAAACCAAGGTCACTGGTAATCTGATTAAAATCTGTACTTTTTATTTAGGTGTGAAACTTGCACTGTGTGTCAGGTAAACTTCTGAAACCTCATTGAGATGGAAAGCTGTCATCTGCTGGCTCATTATGATATAGAGGAATGCGTCTGAAATATGAAAGGAGTAAGAAAAAATGACAACTTAACTATAGGTAAAAAGTCATGAATATTCTCTCTTTTTTTTAAGTAATGAATAGTCAAACATTCCAGTTTGAGCTTCAGGAAAGAGAGAATTTGAATGAGATTCCTGAAACTCTTGGTGTTTTTTGTTTTTTGTTTTTTTAAGGAACAAAGATGCTATTAAAAATATCCAGTGCAAAAAGAGTTAATTTATCTCTTAATGTAGGTCCATGACTTTTTAAAAATAGCTACTACAAGCAAAAGTCTTAAGAAATCAATGCCTCAGATTTTGAGTGTCACTGTAGCAAAAGTGTTTTACCTGAAAATAGTCCAGGTCAACATTTCTGTATCCAAATAACAAGACGAGAGATGATTAACCATAGCAAAACAGAAAATACTACAAAACATAAGCAATGACTAAGAAGAAAATACCCCAAAAACACCCACCTTGGAGGGCGGGTGAGGCAGAAATATTATTCATTTTGTCTCTTTAAATAACTGTGGTCTCATTAAGATATATGCAGATATTAAAGATCCTACTCCTAGAAATCTTGCTTTGAAAAGTATCATTTAAAAGAATAAGGTGTGAATTAAGAATGATATCCTCTATTACCTAAACATGGAATTGTTATTTAACATAAAAATTCAATGTTAGCAATGTAGAATTTTTACATTTGTTGTTAAAACTTGTTAGGTATTTTATTTATTTTTTTTGCTGCTCATGTAAAATGGGGTCTCCACTTCCATCCTATTTTCTTTTTTTTTTTTTAAAGATTTTATTTTTTTATTTGAGAGAGTTAGCAAGAGCAGGAACACAAGCAGGGGGAGTGGGAGAGGGAAAAGCAGGCTTCCCGCTGAGCAGGGAGTCCGATGCGGGGCTCGATCCCAGGACCCTGGGATCATGACCTGAGCTGAAGGCAGACGCTTAACAACTGAGCCACCCAGGCGCCCCTCCATCCTATTTTCTAACTGCTAAGTACTATTTATAAAATTGAAAGCTCCTGTTACTTGTAAAGTTTACCATCACATCATAAGCAAACTGGAGTAGTTTGACCATTTCCTTTCCAATTCTTTTGTCTTTTTCTTTATTGATTGTGCTGGCTAATGCCTCCAATACCAAATCTAATAGTTATGATAGTAGGCATTAGTATCCCCCCTAAATTAAGATACCGATTTTTTATCTGAGGCATACATACATTTTATCATATTATAGAACTATCCAATAATTCTTATTTTAAATTGCTTTGTTAAAAAAATTAAAAATGAGTTTCAAAATTTATGGAGCGAGTTACAGTATTTAAAGAGAGAATTACATAATTTTTCCTTAAATCTGTTAAATCAACAAAAAACCCAATACTGATTCATAATTGTTTTCAATGTGTTCGTGAGGGAAGAAGCCCAGTTTGTTTTCTCCTGCTGGAAAAAGGTATGTTTCCAAGTAACCAAATAAGCATTGTGTTAGATTACTTGCCTGATTACACATGTCAAACAGAAATATTTAACTTAATTGATCCAATTTACTCCTTACTTTCACTTTTACAAATAAGTCTCAAAACAAACTTAAATTTTCTTGTTAAGTATGAAACATATTCAAATTAGTATAAGTTCTAACAGGTTTCATCCAGGCTCTTTTCTTATTCAACTTCCCCCCCAAACAATCTCATCCACCTAAGGCTTTAATTACCACATTCTAGGACTGCCAGATTTATCCCTACAGCCCAGCTCTCAAACCTGAGCTCCAGACCTGCCAGGCCAACACTCTACTAGTTCTCTCCACTTGAATTCCTCAACTCAAACTGAGCTTAACAGGAAGAGAACTCAAGCTTTTCTTCCTCAGATCTGGTCCTCTTCCAGGGCTCTCTAACTCAGGGAATGGCCCCTCTACTCACCTAGTTACTAAGTCAGAAACATGAGGGCCACCTTTGAGGAAGCTCCTCACCTTCCCCTATCTTCTAAATAACCATTTTCATCTCATAAATCCCTCAATTCTAGAATATCTGTACCTCCTTTCACCTCCTGTGACTTGTTCTGGTCTAAGCTGCCATTATCATTTAAACAGTCCCTTCTTGACTGGTTTCAATCATGCCCAACCCAAGTAATCTTTTAAAAAGTCAATCTGATCACACTGATTCCCTGATTGTGATAAAGATTTTTTAAAAATCTTTAATAAAATTTATATAAGCCATTCCCATCTCTCCAGTCACCTTCTCTTCCCTTCCCTTTTGTTTCCAATGCTCTAAATTAGGCCCTCTTTGATTTATTGAAAGGCAAACATTCTTTTGTGCCACAGGGCCTTTGCACCTGTAGCCTATTGCCTAAAACATTCCCACACATCCTTCAATTCTTAGATGAGGGATCAATTTCTCAGGTAAATTTCCTAACACCCTCCCCCAAGTCCTATATTTCATTCAGAGCATAAGAACTGCAGTAAGTTATAGTCTGTAATTAAACACTTATAATTTGAAAAATGACTGTGCATACTGTGCATCTTATGAAAAACATACTGACAAACTGAAATATAAGAAGTGATTTTTAAAAACTTATTTACTGCTTTCCAGAGTAGTGAAGTTAATCTCATATTTCTTTTCCATAGATAAAAATAAGTCAGTGTCATGCTCCAGAGCAGCACTGTCCAATTGAAATACAACTCGAGCCACATATACAATTTTAACTCTTCCAACGGTCAATTTAAAAAGCAGATGAAATTATATGCTTAACCCAAAGCATTTAAATTATTTTAATATACGATCAACCTAAAATATATATCTTAACATTAGTTTTGAAATCTGGTGTGTTTTTTACACTTAGAGCACATCTACTTTGGACTGGCTTTATTAAAAGTGTGACATGTGGCCAGTGGTTATTGTGCTGCACAACATAGTTCCAGAAGATAATGTCTTTTTTTTTCTTTTAAATATTTTATTTATTTATTTAACAGAGAGAGACACAGTGAGAGCAGGAACACAAGCAGGGGGAGTGGGGGAGGGAGAAGCAGGCTTCCCACTGAGCAGGGAGACCGATGTGGGGCTGGATCCCAGGACCCTGGGACCATGACCTGAGCCGAAGGCAGACACTTAACGACTGAGCCACCCAGGCGCCCCTAATGTTGTCTTTCTTGTACTTAAATAGCTTGCTAACATAATCAGAGTTATTTTAAAAAGAACATGGCAGGGGCGCCTGGGTGGCTCAGCTGGTTAAGCATCTGTCTTCGGCTCAGGTCATGATCCCAGGGTCCTGGGATCGAGCCCCGCATCGGGCTCCCTGCTCTGCGGGAAGACTGCTTCTCCCTCTCCCACTCCCCCTGCTTGTGTTCCCTCTCTCACTGTGTCTCTCTCTGTCAAATAAATAAATAAATCTTAAAAAAAGAAAAAAAAAAAGAACATGTCATTAAGCCATTTTAAATTCATATCAAATAAGGACACATCTCCCTTTAAACCCCTCAAAAATGTTTAAATTACGCAAATATTCCACTGCTGAAAAGCCTAAATCCAAAATAAAAATTCAGGTAAACAGTTTAAAAACTGCATTTTTACTGATCACCTGAGGAGATTAAAGGAAGATGGGTACTCTCAAACACTGCTTGTAGATAAGTGATTTTATTATAACCTCTTGGAAAGCAACTGGTTTTCCCTTTGATTTAGTAACTCCACTTCTAAGACTCAGTCCTATGGAAATAACCAAAAACAAAGTCAAAGATCACAAACTTTTTCACCAAGATATAATATGATTCATACATACATGTGTATGTGACACTCATATACCCACGGCGGGGGGGGGGGGGGGGGGGGGGGGGGGGGAGGCGGGAAAACTGAATGCAATCCAAAACATATGGTTATCTCTTTGTAGTGTGATGACTAATATTCCTTTTAACATATATTTACTGAGTGTTACTCGGCGCCAGGCATTAAAACAGATGAGTCCCTGCCATCAAGGGGCATACCAGTTTTCTTTATGCTTTTCCACATCTTCCAACTATTCTATAATAAACATATTATCCTTTCGTAATTTTAATAACCAGAAAAAATATAATATGGATTTGATTTGGACAAATCAACTGAAAAGAGATATCCACCTGGGGAAGAATTTGAATATAGCCTTGAATATTAGTTTAGATGAAAATTTTCTGAAATGGCAAGGGAAGTTTAGTTGACTAACACAAAACAAAACAGTCTGTATGATAAGACTTCAGTTTGTTAAAAGGGCACACACACACACATATATAATGTGGGGAAAGTTATACATTAAACTGTTAACGGGATATTTCTGAATAGCAGGAATGTGATTTTCTTTTCTTCTTTTTTTTTTTTTTTGCTTGCCAATTTTCTACAATGCCCCTGTAATAAAAGACTATTTTCAAAAATTAAAATATATATATACAGCCACTATTTCTGAGCATCTACTACATACAAAACTGTGCTAGGTTCTATAAGAGGTAGAAATGAGTAAAAGGAGTCACAATCTTAAAGAAAACTACAACTAATTAGGGGGAACAACAGAAGAGAAAAATAAAATTAACACAAGCCAGAATATAAACATCAAATGAAGTAAAATGTAGTTACAAGGATTCGAAGAAAAAGATCTTACTTGATTGCAAAGAGGAAGAATGGTGAAAATGAGAAAAAGCTTAGTAGAGATAGAATCTGAAATGAAAAGGGTTTTAACTGACAGGTAACAGCAGGCACTAAAAATAAAGTATGGGGCAAGAGTCAAAGAACAGTAAGTCACATAATAGGAGTTTGGCTAGAATGTAGGATATATGAAGGAAGTAGGCAGTATGCTGGAAAAGTGGGCTGTGAGGGCCTTGAATTTTCATAAGGGAGTACCTCTAAGTTTTTCAAATTTAGCAATGGGGAAATTACTAGAGGTTCCAATTCAAGAAACTGTCCATATCACTGTAACCACCTCCTAATGGAATCTTCCTGCTTCCACTCCTGCACTCCTATAGTCTATTTTTTGTACAGCAGCCAGCCAGATCCTTTTTTCCCCCCCTAGCCAGAACCTTTTAAAACAGATTATGTCACATCTCTACTCAAAAATCCTACAATGGCTTCCCATTTCACACAGTAAAAAGCCAAAGTCATGAGAATTTCTACAAAGCCCTGCAACACTGCCCTCTTACCCTCTAACTCTGTGATCACATATACTACTTTTCCCCTTGCAATTCTTTGACTATTCCAGGCATACTTCCGCTATCACTCTTCCCTTGTATTTTCCTCAGCAACTTCAGGTCTTCAGCTTTCTCTGAGCCCATCCTATATAAAAAAGCAAGCCCCAACGAAAACAACCTCCTACTCCTGTCTCTAAGACAAAAAGTCTGAACTCCCGTATCCTTCCAAATGGACTGTTTTTCTTTGTGATACTTAACATCATCTGCCACCTCTATATTTTATTTTTTTAATCCCCACACACATATATATACACACACAAATGCAAGAAAATGAAGCTCAATAAGGGCAATTTTTTTTTTCTTATTTGTTCATTTCAGTACAGCATCTAGAACAGGGCCTCACATACTGCAGCAAGAATGAAAGAGAATACCATAGTGTTAGTTGAAATGGCTTATGGTATTTTTTAAAGTATTTACATAAATAGAGCCTACAGTAAATTTATTCTAATTTACTACTTTATTTTCCTCTGGGAACTATTCACCAAAACAGTGCTTATAAATTAAGCTTTGAGCATACAGACAACCTTTAATTTACTAGCAATTTATCTCTGCAAGGTTTACTTAAGATTGAAGAAGAAAGGAGAGAGTATTAAACCTATTTTCCTTCTTTTTTCATTTCTCCCAAACTAATGAGCAATGATTCCCCACCTCTCTGCTTCCTCCCCAGTGTATAGTTTCTGACTTTTTCCTTTTCCCAGGGAATAGGTCTAATCCAGACCTACGAGCCCCAACCGCAGGGTAAGGCCAGAAATAGAAACTAGAGTTTGAGTGTGATACAGGGCTGTTGAGATGGCTGGCAGGAGTAAGAGGAGAGCCCAGGCAAGGGAGGTTACTGCAGAGGAACCTCGGAAGGGGAACAATTCTTTAAATATTTTCAAGTTAGAACCTCCTTATATTTTAAAGGAAAGTCAATACAAAATGACACTTAACTACTTCCCTGTCCTCTTTTTAAATATACAATGCTAAAAGACAAAGTGACACTTCATTTTAAAATGAAAAACCTGACCTTTTATTTTATGATTTCAAGCACACAAGTTTAGGAAAAAAATATAATGAATGATCAAGTACCCACCACTTAGCTGTGTTAAATCTTAACCTTTTATGAAATTGCTTCAGATTTATATTAAAAACAGTAAAGCTATGGTTGAAAAACACAGGCCCTTCCTAGATCCTTTATCCCTCTTCAGTTTTTCAGAGGTAACTTTTATTCTTATTTGGTATTTATCATTCCAATGAATGTTTTTATACTTTTGCTACATATTCCATGATTCCCAGAAAATATATTGTATAGTTTTGCATGTTTTAAAAACTATATTAAAATTACATAAATATAAGCAAAACTATCATATTATATCCTGGCTCTGTTACCAGCTGTTTGACCTTAGGCAAGTTGCTTAACATCTGTGCCTCAGTTTCTTTTCTGAAAAATGGGGATACCACTATGAGTTTATAGGGTTGTTACGAGGATTAAATGAGTTAATATACTCTAAATAAATCACTTAGATAAGTATCTCACTCATCAGTGTTAGTAATTATCATAAAGTTGCAAAAGGACGTGTGATTGTATTATATATACACACTCTGAGAAAAGACTAATTACTGAATTGATAGATATATATAACCCATATAATGCCAGACATTTTTCAAATTGTGTAAAAAGTATAAATACTTACGAAGTTCAGGCTGGAAAGATTCACTAGCCTAAATAAAGAGGAACTGAAACTGCTAAGAAAGGAACTGAAACTGCTAAGAGAGAATAAAGTCCTTATTTTTTAACTTATGAATTGTAGGTAACATTAAATTACAATATAAACATTTGATTTAAATAATTTATGACAGTTTAAAAATACCTAAATATGTAATGGCCTCCTTTATGAGTTTTGGTGGGTAGGGTTATGAGAGAAGGGGTAATTCCTCAATGGGAAGCTATGCAAAGACTTTTTATTTTATTTTTATTTCCTTTTTTTTTTTTTTTTTTAAGATTTTGTTTATTTGAGAGAGAGAGAGACAGCGAGAGAGGGAACACAAGCAGGGGCAGTGGGAGAGGGAGAAGCAGGCTTCCCGCTGAGCAGGGAGCCTGATGCGGGGCTTGATCCCAGGACCCTGGGACCATGACCTGAGCCGAAGGCAGAGGCCTAACGACTGAGCCACCCAGGCGCCCCTCAAAGATTTTTAGACTGTTAATTTAGCTCTCACAGAAAAATAAAACATTTGGTACTCAAATTTCACTTGTTTTCTGAACTCTTAACTAACTGCAAGTAAAACAAATTAAAATTTTAAATGTTTCATAATAGGATTCATCTAGATTACAAAATTTTCATAAAGACAACTGGATTCTGCAAAATTTATCCATGCAATTATGGACTCAGTATCTAATTATGGAAACCTTTGATATAGGATTATTTTTTAATAGTCTCTAGGTTAAAAATCCGAAAACAAAAACAAATGCCCTACATATTATGTGAATTCTAGTGAATTTCTTACAAGAGCTTTTTAAAGGTTTAAAAAATAAATCTATACTTTGAAGATCAATTAATGTATCTGATTGATACATAAAGGAATTCGATCTAATAAGCATTTACTAGGTGTCATTTACTGGGCTAAATATTTTATACAAGATCTTTAAATCCATGTACTGTATCTTCATGGACAAAATTTACAAGGCTACCATAGGTACTCTGTATAGACACATATACTTCTGCAAACAGTTAAAAATGACTACTACAAAAGCCAACATTTAAGCAGGCAAAGCATATAAAATGTAGATAAACTGTGCAAATTATATCCATGGAAGAGTGCTGAAACATTTGTTTCCCCTAGAGTTTGGCATATATTTCAATGTCTAAAAGGTTAACAGTAACAATTAAATGTAACATCAAGGATCTGTCTCCCCCTCCCACCCTCAAAATAAAAAACAAACAAAACCCAAACAACCCAATTCGGAGTATGAGAAAATACTCCGTGAAAGCCAGTGAAGAGGGAAGATTAAAGTTCAAAAGTAAAGTTTTACTTTTCTTCTCCTAAAGTGAGAACTCTGAAACGGAACCACTGCTTTTAATTTGCCCCCTTCCCATGCCCCCACTAAAACATTTACAAATATGAGTTAGTCCTTTCCTCGGCCCCCAAGAGAAGATTCAGTGGGAAACCAAGCTAAAACTTGCTAAACCACTAAGAGAAAAACCTAGCCACTCTCAGTACTTTCCTAATGGAGAAAAGACCCTACCACTGTTCACCCTATACTCTTGTCCTCTGCCTAAGCAAGACACTGCACCTGCCAAACTGGGAGCGTAAAGAACAATGGTCCAACTTTGCGAACACAATCTGGGGAGGAGACAGATTTCTTTAGGAGTGCAAGAAAGGAGCAGAAAAGATCCTTTCAGGAGCGGATGCATGAGCTTTGGGGCTCTCCTCTGCCTGTTGGAGGACTCAAAATCCGCTTGCTTCAGAGACCCTTGGAAGCAGCCGCACTCCGGTCGCAGCCGGCCTCGGGCCTGGGAGAAGCAGGCAGTGTTTACACCTGTCACGAGGAAGGGGGAGGGAAAAAGAGGAAGCCCGAGCAAAGCCCCAAACTTCACAGCCCCCGGGAGGGAGCGGCCGGCCGGAGCTGTGGGCAGGTGGAAGCGGAGGGGCAGGGCAAGTCGGCGGCGGCCGGGGATGTGGGAACCGCTCACACTTCCCCGGCCGGTGCCCGGGATGGCGGGGAGGGATCTGTGCGGTTTGGACGCTGCCGCCGGCGTCCCCGCACCCGCCGCGGAAGAGAGCAGAGCCCAAGTCCGGAGCCCGCAGGCCCGCAGAGCCGGCACCGTCCCTGTCCCCGCAGTCCCAGGCTCCGCGGCAGGCAGGTGCTCCCGGCCCGGGCAAGGATCCGGCCAGTGGGCCGGGCCGGGTCCCAGCACCCTGTTTCCCCCGCGCGGCCGGGGAAGCGGAGCGGTGGCGCTTACCTGGCTCGTTCGGGGCGGCCGCGATGGGCATGGCTCAGGGGCCCGGGGAGTAAGTGGCTCCCCGGGGAAGGACCGGCTAGTCCGACGCGGAACTGGTGAGAGCGGAAGGCAGGCTGCTCACAGCCCTGTCAGCAAAGCAGCGCCATGGGCGCCCACCCGGAGTTTCAGCGCTGTCGCGGGACCCCCATCCCATCACCCTCCGCCCTCTTCCGCCGCCGCCGCCTCCTCCACCTCCTCCTCCGCCGAGACCCCCCGCCCACTCCACACACTCTCCCATCATGCAGCGGGGGAACCGCTGCCGCCGACACGTCATTTCCGGGCGCAGGTGGCTAGGTCGGGGCCGGGCGCTGGTGGGTACGGCGGGGTGGGGGTGGGGGAGGACACTCCAGGGGAATTAGTGTCACAGAACGCTCACCCCTGCGCAGGCGCGGTCGTGCAGCGTGCCGGCCGCCATTTTGGGTGTGGGCAAGCTGCCCTTTTTCTTTACTTCCTTGCGAGTCATCAAGCTGTTGCGGGGAAAGACGTCTTTCCGCATTCCGCCTGTCGCTGAAGCTGCGCTCCAGGCGAGGGACAGGTGCTTTTCAGCCGGTTAACGATATCGTTCAGTCAAGACCGAGTTAAGTCTCTTGCTCTCCAAATAAAATTGCCAAGATTTTGAAATACAGAACCATATCTTCTCCACCAAAAACCTACCGGAGAGCCCTTATCGGCTTGCCCCTTTCGCCCCGAAAAACGACTTTTCATTCAGTCCAAGTCCCTTCCTCTTTTTAATTTAAACTGACAGAAGAGGAAGCTGGTGGTTGATACATAACAAAGAGATTGTTATAAATCAGTCTTAAGAGGGAAAGCACCCGCCGAAGACTGACAAATCGGCTTTGAGACCAACACCAAAAAAAAAAAAAAAAGGAATTTTGCTAACAGATGGAGACGGTGGTAATTTTTCATAGATGCTGCGGGAGAATATCCAATGAAGCTAAAGATAGCAAATCAACTTATGCATTTCTCTAGCAGGGGTCATAACGGATTTTTTTTCTATCATCAGTCTTGAGCAGTTGATCATTTGCGTTTTTATAACCTTTCCCTCTTTTTTTATCATCACAAATATCTGTTAGAACACCGACCACTGTAAAAATCAAACTATAAGGCTTTAAGGATTATTGTTATCGTCCGGGATGATGAGCCCGGGGTACCTACCCTGCAAATCATGAGCCCTGCTGAGTGCTCATTCTGCTCACTTTTGCCAAACCTGCACCGGTAATAGTTCCAAGACAACAAAGCTCAACAGCTACGCAAAGAAACAAGGACGGAAAACACCCCCTCAGCCACAGAGAAGTGTCCACCCCCTTGAGTGGAGAAATTATACAAATCAGGGGAAGGATAAGGACAAAAGCAGTTCATCACGGTTTATCCCGCCTCTGCAATGTTCTAGACAAATTAACTTGGAGCGCTAAAATAGACTCGCATTTGTCTTTTTACAACTCAGTCGCTGTAAGAAATACGGAGACTGCATCACTTTAAATTGGAGTACCAATTGCTTTGTGGTGGTACTGGATTTTTTGTTATTGCTCAGTCACTAAAGAAAAATCTATATGACTTGTCAAATTCCTATTGTATTTCGCCCCCTGCTGGTGTAGCTCGCGTGCAAGCGTGAAAAAAATATATGTATATGTCACTATAAATGTTTATTGACCAAGGAAAGAAAAAAAAAATATGTGTGTGTTTGTGTAGAGACTGGAAATGAATTGACTTTAGGTGAACACATGCTTGTTTTAATTTGATCGCTCTACTAAACAGAAATATCGGAATAAGAAGAACATATGATAAAATCCTAAAGCAGACCCTACACCAAGAAAATGTTTAAATTGAAATAATGAATTTAAACATCAAAACGTTAAAAAGAAAACCCTGCTTGAGGAAAAATATCTCCCTGATCCATACATAACATATGATTATAAAATGATGATTCTTGTCAGATAAATGTAGAAGCCAACTGTATTCACTTAAGGACAACAATTTAGAAATCCGTGTCCAACTTTGAATATGGAAATTGAGTAGCCATTTGGTCAGATGACTTGTGAGTGCAACCAACCAACTTGTAATTGGTAATCTTACACAGGATTCTGAAGACAGCATTCCAAAGCCTATGAAAATGTAGTACAAAAGGACAGTCAGTCTTGTTTCTGAATGTTTTTAAGATGATGAATCTGTAGGAAACATAATTATTAAAATTCATTGCATTTGGAAAAAAGTCATTGCATTTGGATCTAATGATGGTATTATTTTTGTTTACTTTTTAAAAATTATGACCATAGAATTCTTATGACCTAAGAATTTGCATCAAGAAAAGAAAAAGTAAATGATCATTTATCATGTGTTGTATTTACTTCTAGTTTTTTCTCCTGTGCGGATTTTTTTACAAAGTTGTAATCATAACTTAATAAAGTTATGTAAACATAACTTTCCACTTAATATTATGTTGTAAGCATTTCCTTCTATTGCTTAACATTTTATAAAACCTTAACTTTAATTGCCTACATGGTATTCAATGGAGTGGACATACTGTGATCCATCCATTATCCTATTAGTAGATATTTTCCACTACTGCAAATAATACTCTGATGAACATTTTGTGCATGTGGCTTTGTCCAATTGTAGGACTTTTTTCTCAATATAAAAATGATGGAGCCAAAAACTATTAATGTTTTATTGGCACTTTATCATCTCACATTATTTTCCAAAAGACTATGCCAATTTACAATGCCACCAGGATGTAGGAATGTACCAATTTTACCACCTCCCTACCAGCAGTGGATAATAATTAAAACAAAAAAAAGATGGAATTATACTTTATAGACTAAAAGTTGAAAGGAACTTAACTCACATTGTATAAGAAATCAACAAGCACAAAACCCCAGCAATGTGATGTTCTGGAAAAGCAATAACATAGACCTGGATCTATGAACAGGGTCTATCATCACTATGATTTTGTATAAATTACTTAACCTCTCTGGGCTTCAGTCTTCTTATATGTCAAATGAGAGTGCAACTAGATCACAGGTTCTCAACTCCTTTAGGACAAGTAACTAGCACATACATCTCTTTGAGAATATGGTCAAAGCTTTGGCCCATCCTGCAGAAAATACTCATCCCACAGAGGTTCAGATTTCTTAGACCTCCTAAAGCTCATTCATGGAAGAGGTAAGTCTATGAACTGCAGCTTCAGAAACCCTGCATCAGATGACTTCCAAGGTCCTTTGCACCTACACATTTTCCTAGGATTTCATTTTATGACCCAGTAAACACTTTCTGGCTAAGTAATACTTTTTAGTGGACAAACAAATGATAATATATTCATAGATGGATTACTTTTCAGCACTTAAATAAACTAGGGCTATAGGTATCAATACGGTTAGATTATAAAAACAAGAGTGAATGAAGTTTCAGAATGGGTAAAATGTGATATGAATTTTATAGTATCTGTGAGTTTTAAAAAGAAACCAATACTTTATGGATATAAATTTTATATAATAAAATATAAAAATATGGATTAGGGGCTAGTATGGAACGGGCCAGAGAGCAATAAAGTGGACTTTATTGTCATTGCAATGTTTTATATCTTTAAGAAAATCTGAAGCAAATGTGACAAGCCATTTACAGTTTTTTCTTTTTTTTTCTAGCTTTAAGATCTAACTGACAAATAACAATTGTATTTACCTAAGATGTACAATTGATGTTTTGACCAAGCCATTAACATTTAATTCTAGGTGGAGGGTACATGGGTATGTGTTATATAATTCTCTGACATGCTCTGTATTCCCTTTTTCATGGTTAAAAAATAGTTTTTCCAGAGCTAGTTAGTTTAAAACCATGCATTGTGAACAGCATTCTAGAGAGAGTTTCTGACATATTATGCTAATGCTAGTATCTGAGATTTGTACAACTTTTCAAAATGCTTTTCAGTATATTATCCCTCCTGATTCTCACAGTCCCTGTAGAGCCTCTAGGGTCCCTCCCTCAAGTGTCTGTTACTGCTCCCCCAAACTTAAAAATCACTCCCGGAGCCAGACTGCCACACTGGTTTTCTGGAGAGCTTCCTACTGGCATTTTGGGCCTCTACTGGTATGTTAGAACTGACAGAGACAATAATTCAGGTGTTCTGGCCTCTGGGTCAGAGCCTAAATTCTTATAGCTTGTAGACCCCCTGAAGTAAATGTTGCTGTGGTGCTTTTCCTAACAGGAAATCAGGCCAGACATCTCCCAGAACAAGGCAAGAGAGACTTGAGCAGGAGCTATGCTGGGACCTTACTCTTCTCTAGGGTAGAGGGGTACTTATTCTCAGACTCCAGGCAGGATCTTTGCCTCCCTTCATTAATACCATCAAGATGAGTGTCTCTCCTCTCAGGTAATCGAGTCATCCCTAGGCTAAGGGCTCAGAAGCAGAGAGCAACCCCAGGGGGCTGGCAATCACTTCTCTCCACACCTTTAGTCCTGCTGTAATCCTGTCTTAGACTATTTTATCTCACTCAACCTGTGTACATTATTTCTGTTTGTCCCTCCCCAAACTGAAAGACAAAGGCAATTGGACACAATGAGCCCCCGATGTGATATAGATCATAGCTAAACTACATAGGTCACAGAAAGCATGGAGATGGCAGAAGTACGCAGTATTCTTGCCAAATATATTTAATCTGAATCTTACTAAGCCTTTAAAACTACCTTCCAGTTTATAGGAAATACCGGAGGAACAAGTTAAGCAGGACTACTAAGAAACAATTGCACCAGTCCAGTACATGGATTATTCTACAAACAACTCATTCTCTTCAAAAGGGATAGTCTAGGTTAAAAGAGACTTAAGAGAAATTACAACCTAATGCAATTTGTGGTTCATCGATAGAATCGTTATTTGAATAAATTGGTTATAAAAGACATTTTGGGGATAGTTGAGGAAATCTGACTACGTACTGACTTAAATGTCTTGAGGAATTATTAATAATTTTTAATAATATAGTAATTAAGTTATGGATATGTATGAGAATGTCCTTACTTTTTGGAGATGCCTGACATGAAATGATGTATATAATTTATTTTAAAATGGTTCAGAAAGGGGTGCCTGGGTGGCTCAGTTGGTTAAGCATCTGACTCTTGATTTTGGCTCGGGTCATGATCTCAGGGTCCTGGAATCAGCCCCATGGCAGGTTCCCTGCTGTGCAGGGAGTCTGCTTGTCTCCCTCTCCCTTTGCCCCTCCCCCTGCTTGCTCTGTCTCTCTCAAATAAATAAATCTTTATAAATAAAGAAATAAAAATAAGACGGTTCAGGAAAAACCCCAAATACATAGAGATAAAGCAAACATGGCAAAATGCTAGAAATTATTAAATTGAATCTAGGTGATGAATGTCTTAGTGTTTATTATGCTATTATTTTTACTTTTCTGCTATTTTGAGTATTTCATAATAAGAAGTAAGAGAAAAGGCTATTAAAAAACACCCAAGTATACAGATGAGGTCTGGGTTTCCCTTACATTTATTTCCAAATTACTGCAATCCCTAGGCAATCATTGTTAAACACGCATTTCTGATTCTGGAGCAGACCTTATAAACAGTGATCTTGTAAAGGGGTTTAAAGATGTAGAAAGGAGAAAACAAGCAAGGACTGCAACTTCCAAATCAATTGTAATTAGTTTAAATCCTCTAATATGCACAAATACAGTAGAATCACAGCTCTGCTCAACAAGGAGCAGTTCTAATGCAGTGTTAGCAAGAGAACAGCAGGAATTATATTATCAAGAGTAGTGCACTATTTAAGCAGCAGTCTCAGCTGAAGCCCTCTCTGACTTTCCAGGACTGGTCCTTCTGCTTGAAATGCCTTTCTTCCTGCTTCTTACAGTGGATGGCTGTCCTTTTTCCTTCTCCTTCTCCTCCTCCTCCTCCTCCTCCTCCTCTTCCTCCTCCTCCTCTTCCTCTTCTTTCTTCTTCTTCTTCTTTCTTCTTCTTCTTCTTCTTCTTTCTTCTTCCTTTTTCTTCTTCTTCTTCTTCTTCTTCTTCTTCCTTCTTCTCCTTCTCCTTCTTCTTCTTCTCCTTCTTCTTCTTCTCCTCCTCCTTCTCCTCTTTCTCCTTTTCCTCCTTCTCCTTCTCTTTCTTCTCCTTCTCCTTCTCCTCCTTCTCCTTTTCCTTCTTCTTCTCTTCATCTCCGTCTCCTTCTCCTTCTTCTTCTTCGAAGAGCTCAGAATCTGAACCCCTTTCCTATGTTTGGGAAAATCACCAGTTTATGAATCTAGGTGGGAGGCAAACCCTTCCTCCCAGTATAAAGGCTGAAAGGGCCAATGTGGGGAATTAAAGACAGCTGCAGATTTTGCCACTCTGCAATTTTGAGATGGCGTCTATCGCTCTTCTTGAGTGTGTGCTAGCCTGTGGCTTAATTTGACCCACAGCATGGGTGGACGTGGTGCTGTGTAACTTTTCAGGCTGAGCATTAAGAGATTGGAAGCTTCTGACTTTGCTGCTTGGCATGCTCATCCTGGAAGAGAGACATCACATAAAATGTACAACTCCCTGAGCGCAGCATGCTGTGGGAAGCCCAATCTACTTGAAGATAGAAGTGACCTACGCTAAGCTCCCAGCCAACAGCCAGTCATGCAAGTGAACCATCTTGGTTATTCCAGGCAGATGAGCCTTCAGACGATTTTTTAGACCCAGGAGGCACCGCTTAGAGCAGAAGAACTAACCAGCTGAGCCCAGTCATCCTACAGAATCTTGAGATATAATAATGGTCATTGCTGTTTTAAGCCACCAAGTTCTGGGGTGGTTTGTTACTCAGCAACTGGCAACGAAAACAGGCAGAAACTTCTTTTCTCAGCTTCCTTTGCTGCTAGGTGGAGCATGCAAACGAGGCTTTGCTGAACAGATGCCCCTCCCCAGACTTCAAATTAGGAGCTAATTAACAAATAGAAGCAAGAACCACAGAGAACTTTTTCTGATGGTGATGGGAGCTGGTTTGGTGACACAGAGCTTCTGAGGCAGCAGCGGCTGGTGGCTGTTTCATGTTCAAGGCTCAATACCAGTTTCGGCAGCCTCCTCACTGGACCAGATCTCTGGCATGTTTGGGGAGATGTTTCTGGCTGTTTGGGTTCTGAGCTTGGTTCTTGAATCACGTAGGAAATTCTGTGAGCTACCTAATATTTTAATAAATTTCACGTAATCAGTCAACGTCCATTTCTGTTGCTGGTGACTAAGAACTCTGACAGATACTCCCTTAAACTATGTGGCTTCTATTTGTTCCTTAAGATAAAATTCAAACCACAATAATTACCCCTCCTTCACTGACCTCTTCTCTGTACTCCCTGCCCTTAAATTTCTTTCTTCTCTTCTAAGCCCCTGTCATGCCTTGTGTGTATCTATAATATTGCTCTTATCACATCCAGTGTAATTTCCAATTTCCCAAACTGCCTCCCTCACTAAACACATAACTTTAAAGGAAAGAACTGGGTTCTTCATCTCTGTATCTGTAGTGCCTAGTATAGTGTTTATCTAATATTTGTTGGATGAATGAGTAATTGAATGAATGAAATTGATGGTATGAAATTTAGTATGTTTATAACAGCTCTGGACATAAATAGTTATCATTTCTAAGGTTTGGTTTTTTTTTACCATTTACATTCTTGTCATAATAGAACATCGATAAGGTTCCCTTGACAAGAAAAATAGAGCAAATTTTAGAGTATTGCTTTTATATAATACCACTGTAAATTCTTTGGATACTACTGATATCCATAATATTAATGGATTCCTTCTTAACCTAGCAACTATCTCCCTTTTGTGCACTGCCAGAGACATTTTCATTGTTATTCCAATGATTACTTTTATTCTTTTTTGATGTAAAAATGTTGAAAGTGTGGGTTTAAAAAATCCTTTTAGTGATATTCCCTAGAGTACTTTAATTTAGGCATTTGAGATAAAGAGTTCTGTAAAAAAGTCATCTTAGAAGTAAAGCGATGGCAGATACACATTATGAACCTTCTAGCCATGATTTAGTGAAGTCATAACAAACATGTTCTCATTTGAGAACAGCATCAGGTTAAAGGTTAATGAAAATATTTGTATGGCCAAAAATCCAGCTACTGAATCAGGATTCTCCCACTGTATCCCCGGGCTTGAGCCATAGACAGCTATGTCTTTCAGAGTTCCACAGGTGATAGTGATGAGCCAAAAGTTGATAACAATTAAGACAAGGGACCATTTATTTACTTTTGGCTATGAGCTTATTATTTAGCCATGTAAGAACATTAACTACTATGTTAAGGCTCTGTCCCAGGTTCTGTGAAGACAAATATGAACAAGATACTCCTTGTCCCTCAGGGGTCTGCAGCCTGGTATCAGGTACATGCAAAGATTTTACATGTTTTGTGCACTTTTCTGTATGTTTTATACTTCAGTAAAACAATCGTTAATAGTTTCTACCTCATCGATCTATCTGAGGTCGAAATGAGATGCTGTAAATATGGTACTGAACACAGAGCTTGGAACATACTAAGTACCAGTCAATGTCAGCTATCACTGATGTGGTTATTCCATGAGTGTTGCATCTCTACTGACTGGGACATAGACTCGATTTCTCCCTACTGTATCAGGTGCGTGGAGTTTCAGATAGACCCTCAAGGACTCCTGAGCATGAGTTCAAGTGGATCAGTGTTTCAGGATCAGTGTTCCAAGACCCTTCCTTCCATGTTGTTCTCAAAGCAGTTCCTGGACTGGGACGAGGTAGGGCTGAATCCTGGGTAGTACTTGGGTATAAAAGAGAGCATGTAAAGAAACATGAACTAAGGAAATGGTGTTGGTGGTTCCCAGCCCCTGGGAGGTTTTATAAGCTTACTATGGTGCTTTTATCCTTCCATCAGTATTATATACATATGATACTCACATGTTTATTGAATGAATGAGCACAAATGTTTAGAGTGCATCGGTGTTAAGTCTGTGTTACCTTCTACAGAAATGTGTCCACTCTGAATCCTTGAGCACTGATATGCTCCTGCTGAGAGAATCCAAGTTACCCATCTTTTGTAACACCCAACCTGGAGAAATGTTATTGAAGTTCACTCAATATGCCAGCTTCATCACAGATTAGCAATCTAGATCTACATTTATGCAAATTCTAAATCTTTCGGCCATGTAGGGCAACCGCTTTCTGGTGGGGTATTTCTCAAGACTCCCTTTACTATAGACAACATGGTTGTTTACATTGAAAACTCTTAAAATCTATGAAAAAAATACTAAAACTGAAAAGTGAATTTAAAAACATTGCATATTACAAGGCTAGTATACAAAAATGAACTCTATTTGTATATGCTACCAACAAACAATTGAAAAAATGAACTTTAAAAATACAACTTATAATAGCATTCAAAAACAAAATATTTGGGAATAAACTTGATAAAAATCTGCAAGACATTTATTCTGCTAACAATAAAGCATTGTGAGAAACTTTAGCAAAGACCTAATTGAATGGAAATATATAATGTTCATGCAGCAGAAAACTTGACATTGTTAAGGTGGCAGTTTCCCCCAATTTAAACTATAGATTCAACATAATCCTAATCAAAATTCCAAGCAGCAATTTTTTTCCAGATTTTCTTTTTAACTGAGATATAATTGACACACAATATAACATTATACTATTAATTTCAGGTGTACAATGTAACGATTTGATATTTGCATATATTGAGAAATGATCACCACAGTAAGTCTAGTTAACATCCATGACCGTATTTAAATTTGAAACAAAAACCAGGAGTGTATTTTTCCTTAAGAAGAGAATCAGTTTTGGGGCGCCTGGGTGGCTCAGTCAGTTAAGCGTCCGGCTCTTGATTTTGGCTCAGGTCATGATCTCAGGGTCGTGAATTTAGCCCCGTGTGGGACTCCGTGCTTAGCTCAGCTGGTGAGTCTGCTTGAGATTCTCTCTCTCCCTCTCCCTCTGCCCCTCCCCCTGCTCATGCACATGCATGCTCTCTCTCTAAAATAAATAAATAAATATTTTTTTAAAAAGAGGAGAATCAGTTTTTATTCAATGGAATCTATGAAACAAATCATTTGGATCTAAAATATATTATTTATTCAATGTTGTGTTGAAAATGGCCTGCCCTTTTGATGAAGAAGCTGAAATGAGCTAATGAACTAAACAAAAAGCCTTTGTTAGCTGGTTACTGGGATAGTGATGAAGGTCTCAGATTAGCATAAATTTGTCTGTGCCCTGATATCCATCAAAGTACAGCTTTCTCTGTTGTCACTGATTATAGGGGGATAAAATCACCATTGCTGTCAAATGGTTTTTCTACAGAGCCTTATCCTTATCAAATATAAACTTATAACATCTATATGGACAGAAAGGCTTGTGATAAAGGCTCATACAGTCTTGGAAGGTAGTAAAACAATGATAGGAAATGATGATGGTTGACAAATTACCTTAGTATTAATCACAGGGAGATACATATATGAAATTCCATTACACTCGAAGCATTTTTTTCTTCTACTTTCTCGCTTTTCTCTGGGTTTTTCTTCCTCAAGACCATACAGTGTGATTTCTGGTGTTTGAGGCAGCAAGAACCAGCTCCACTATCTTCCTTTTGCAGGGGTTTAAAAATAAATAAGTAGAAGTTCTTCTGACAATTTATAAACCTAAAACTCAAGGAGGAGCTTTGTCTCTTCCACAGTGTGCTTTAAAAAATATTCTGGGCTGTGCAATTGGCTCTGGCAAGTGCCTATCACACCACAACCCCACATGACTTTCAGAATAGCTAGAAGGACAGCCTCAAGGTCGTTCTCTCTCTGGGATCTCTCTCGCCCTTTGTTTTCTCCTGCCCATCCTTCTCCTGAACCTGCCTCCTCCCAGCCTCCCTGCTCGAGAACTGGCACTCGTCCTCTACCACTATCACCTCTAGATGCGCTCAGTGTGTGTACATTCAACCCAACCCAGCAAGGCAAGAGTCTTTGGCCTTAGCCAAGCAGATCACCGTTGTTCCTCAATCCTACCTTTGGGATCTCAAGACATCTATGTAGTTTTGTTGTGTTTCATTTATTTTACAAAGATGGAATCATCTGACTCCCGATACAGTTTTGAGCTAATTACTTAAAAAAAAAAAAAAAGTATATTATGGACGTTTTCCCCATCAGTTCATACAGCACTTTTCTCTCCTTTTTTATGGCTGCATAGTTCTCCATAATGTGGCCAACTATGTATTTAAAAAAAAAAACAAACTAATTCCACATTCTCTACTATGTTTAACTGTGACAAATAATGCCATGATTTCTTAATCAGGGGAGTGGGATAGAAAGTGGAAGTAAGTTTGGAGCATGTCAAAAGGCTGGCTGTAAGTCTGGTTTGGAATATGGTGATGACTACAATAAGTCTGAACTCACCTCCAGAGTACAACTGGATGCCTTGGAAATGGGGTGAGGGTGAAGGAAGGAGGAAGTGGAGAGGGCAGCAGAAGAGCTGGGACAATGCCTGGATCAGTGGGTAGGTCTCGTTCTTCCCAGTATCCCAGTCCTTTTTAGGCAACTGGTGAATTCATTCAATTACCAACATGGTGTTAGCCCAGTGTTAACTCATCTCTTCTCAACTGAATGCTCTAACGACTGACTCCTCTATACCTTAGTTTGGGAAGGCAGGCTGAGCCCAAGTTTTGCAGGATTTTAAATTGTGCACCAAGGAGTTAAAGCAATAGGGAAGCTGTTAATGGATTGTGCTTGAGTTGAGACTTCAGATCTCAGCTCAGAAGTTTGCTTTGCGACCACTCAAGTGTTCTTAGGAGATAAACAGCACTATTAAAGAACAGCCAACTGTGGGAAAGAACACAATACATCACCTGTCTGGTTGTGTTTCAAGTCAATTGTTTACTTTTATCTCCAGGGGTAGTCCCATTCTACTCATTTAACTTCATATTATTTGTACTCTTTTACTGTATATAACTATGTTCCCATGATGTCCCCCATCCTCATAGCTCTGTTGGTTTCTTCTCTTTTTGACTACTGGTGGATTTATAATGCACACTTGCAGCATTTTCTAGCATAACTTTTAAAGGTAAATACACTTGTGCCACCACCCCCCCCCCCCCCCCCCCCCCCCCCAAGACTGACTTTTCTAAAGCATTTGACTTTACAGTTATATCCCCCCCACAACAGAATCACTTTTTCAGTCATCATGTATTTGGGGAGATGGTCATTTCCTATAAGGCATATTTTGCAAAGAGCAAAGGAACTCTAATAATTATAGCAATATGTAAAATGATATGATCTGCATATGTTAAACTATGTAATATGATACGATCTATATGCTAAACTACTCATCTAACTACAATCTAACACAAGCCCTCAAATAACAAAATGCTGCAAATTCTCAATTTTGTAGAGTATATTTGAATCTCTTGATGTTATGTATTTATTATTATTATTATTATTTAACTCTTAATTCCATTTCCTCTGCAGGCGTAACTTCACAGGAGACTCTTATCTTCCTTCTCTTGTTGATCGCCTTTTGGTTGAAGCATGCCTCTGCTTCCCAAACCTCCTCCAGTGTCCACTCTGTTCTTGGGTTCTGCTTTGGACAACCTGCCATGGGGCTTCTGTTTGATCTGGGGTTTCCTAGGCTGTGTTCCTCAGTTGTTTTGCTCAAGACCAAGAGAGGACAGCTCTCCTCACTGCTTTCTACAAGCTGCCTTTTGCTGAAAGCTAGAGCGCACAAAGAACCCCTTTAGGGCTTGAAAGAAGGTGCTGTCAACATTCGGTACCTTGCTTCTGGCATTAGTCTTTCTATCCCTCTCTGGAGATCTGTCTCCTTCCCTGCCAGGGCTCTCAGACTTCATCTCCCCAGGAAGTGATTTTCTCAGTCTCTCCACAAAAGCCCAGGAGGAAAGAAACTGGCCTTTCATTCATAATTGGCCACTGTGTGCTATGGGATGTAGTGGGAGTAGGAGTAAATGTTCTCCATAGTTGACATAAATGCATCTTCTAACAAAAACCAGCTGCGGCTGTCACTGGAGTGGGTAGAAAGCTTACTGTGTTTGGAATGATCAATGATGAGATTACCAGAAAGTCAATGTGTCAAGGAGTGACTTAGAGTATCCTACTGGATGAGGAAATGAAGATCAATTTATTTTACTCATGGTGTGTATGAATGGGTACTTTGTGTGTGTGTGTGTGTGTGTTAGTGTGTGTGTGTGTGTGTGATTTCCTTCCTTTGTAAAGGAGCTAGTTTCTGAAATTGAGAGGACCAGGCTCCAAGGGGATAATTAGGATTTTAACAGCTTACTGTGAGTGGAAAATTTCATTTCTCTAAGTACTGAGAAGTGCATGCTAATAGTTATTCCAACCATTGGTTAGTCTGCCAAAGATTCCTATCAGACTTCGACATTCAGATAGATGACCCAACAAGCACTACAATCAGCAGAGACCTGTAAAGACTTTTCTGGAGAAAATCAATCTGTACCCACTGCATTACCCAGGTATGTTTGTTTTTCAGATTCATAAGTATTTTGCTGTCAGAGCAGCCTTTTTATTCGTCTTAACCTTCTATTGAATTCTTCGAGGTAGCTCTTCCAAATTCTTCTCAATCTTCTTTCAAAACTTCTGACCTCCCCCTACTGCCACAGATACCTCTACCCCTAATTTACTGAGAAGGTCAAGGCCTCAGCTCTTCTCTCTACTATCTCAGTTTTGTCTGCATCACCATCCATCCTTTGCCCCCCCCCAACCCCCGCCGCCCCAATTCTTTCTATCTGTTTCCAGAGAAGCCACATCCTATTTTTCATCCCAAAGCTAACCTTTCCTGGGGGTCTTTTACCAATGATTCTCCACTTAATCCCCATTGTTCATTATCTCCCTCTTTCTGGCATCTTCAAGTTCTTGTTCTCTAGCTTCTCGAAAGCAGGCCCTGTCGTCTTGACTGCAAAAACCTATACCACAGCTAGGCTCTCCTGTCAGATTGCTAGCTAACCTGTCTTTCTGGAAAGTGTAGGCTATAGCCAATGTATCTGGAACGATCACAGTTTTTATTAAAACTGGCCTCTTATAGGTCATCAATGCACTGCTTAAACACCACACCTAATGACCTCATGCTGCTGATTTCTGTAACCCTTGATACTCCTGACTGTGGGCCATGCTTAGGAAAGGAGGACAATGGGGGTTGGAGTGGGAGAAGGAGGTAAATGAGATTCCAGAGGGGAGGTGCAGTTTTTACAAGCTGCCGTTACAGAGGTAAAGCTGAGTCAGACACACCAGGACCTTGGGCTCGGTTCCTTTTTGTGGAGGCTGGAGGGGGCAGAGTTGCCTCCCTGGCCCTATCCTCAGAGCCCAAACAGCAGGCCCTGTACACCCTGGTGGACTTGAGCACAGCACTGCTTGGGCAGAGGACTGGCTGTATGACTTTTGTTTTAGAGAAAGGAGTTGGACAGACATCCCAGGGCCTACGGGGAGGTTCCTGCTTACTTTATGGAGTCAGGCATATTGAAAATGTTCAACCTGAGTGTTTCTAATCGAAAGCACCCGAGTCACTCCAAATCCAACACTATACTCAGGAGCGGAAGATAACCTTGGATGCTTTCCCTTTCTTCAGATTCTTACCATGGTTTCCATAACACCATGCTATTCCTCCCTCTCTGGTCTTCCTCTCTCACTGGCTCATCTGTTGCATGAGCTATAATAGTCAAAACACCCCAAGTTCCCCTTCATACTGATTCCTCTTCTCTCAGTACATCCACCCTTGATTTCTCTTTCATTCCCATGCTCTTGGAAAGCCTGGTGAAGCACCCTCCTCCTCTGATGTGACCAAGAGTATACTGGTCCTAGGAGGCACAGTTTATCTTAGATTAATTTGAAAGATACGCAAACATGCACCAGGCTACCCCACCCTAATTCACCAGTTTGGAAGGTTGTGGGTGGTGATGGTGGCCACATTCATTCATGCTGGAAATTACAAGTTCCTATAGAAACAACAGTGCTCATTCCACAAGTCCTTTGATGTTGCCACATCCTTTCATTGTTCACAATCTTTAATTTAATGGCACATTTTGTAGTCTCATACTAGAGGGCCCATTCCTTTGAGAGGCTCAAGACGCATTGATATGTAATGATAACTAATGAGGAATGTAGAAGGAATGCCAGCATTAGAAAATTGCTATTTGGCCACCACCACAGTAATAACTGCTTCAGGCAAGATTCATCAAGGAAAGCTAAAAAAATTTTTTTAAGTTTATTTATTTAGTTTAGTAATCTCTACACCCAACATGGGGCTCAAACTCACAAGCCTACGATCAAGAGTCAAATGCTCTTTCCAACTGAGCCAGCCAGGTACCCCAAGAAAAGCTAAAAATTAATGAGCAAATGAAGGATGAGAAATAGGATAGTAATATAATCTCAAAGTATCTCCCCATAAAATACTTATTGCAAAGCTAAAATTAGTCATTTTACAATGGAGAAACCTGGCAGATACCACTTTAACCAAGTGATCAAAGGTAACACCATCATTAATGGGACAAAAAGGCATCATGTGCTTCTTGACGTGAACCTCTGAGAAGGCTACTACATGGCTTTTGGAATATTCCTGACAAAAATGCATAACCTCGATCTAATCATGAAGAAACATTAGACAAACCCAAACTGAGGACTATTCTGCAAAAGAACTAGCCTGTTTTCTTAAAATCTGTCAAGGTCATGAAAGAACTATTTCAAATTAGAAGGGATTAAAGAAACACGACAACTAAACACGACATGTGGTTCAGAATCTAATCCTGGACCAGAAAAAGGACTTTAGTGGGGCAACTGGCAAAATCTGAATAAAGTTTGTAGATTAAATATCATTGTTTCTTTCTTTTTTTTTTTTTTAAAGATTTTATTTATTTATTTGACAGAGAGAGACACAGCGAGAGAGGGAACACAAGCAGGGGGAGTGGGAGAGGGAGAAGCAGGCTTCCCGCAGAGCAGGGAGCCCGATGTGGGGCTCGATCCCAGGACCCTGGGATCATGACCTGGGCTGAAGGCAGACGCTTAACAACTGAGCCACCCAGGCACCCCAATATTATTGTTTCAATGCCAGTTTCTTGATTTTGGCAATCAAACTATGGTTATGTAAGAAAACGTCCTCGTTTTTTAGAAAATACACAGTGAGATATTTAGAGGTAAAGGGGTATCATGTTTGTGATTTACTCTCAAATAGTTCAGAAAAAATTGCATGTGTGTAGAGAGAGGCTGAGAATAATAAAGTGTGATAATATATTAACATTTGGGGAATTTGAAAAAAGTATATGGAAATTCTTTGTACTACCTTTGCAATTTATCAGTCTCCAATTACTTCACAATATAAAGTTTAAAAATATCTCATAATAAAAATACCAACTTTTATTGAAGACTTGATGAATACTTACTAAATACTCTTCAAAGCACTTTGTATGTGTAGTACCTTTTAATCTTCACAGTAACCGCATGTGGCAAGTACTCTTACTATCTGCAAGTTAAAGATGAGGAAACAGGTTTAGAGAGGTTAAAAGACTCGGCCAAAGTCCCACTGTTAGAAATGTTTGAGCCATAATTTAGAGAGGCTGTCTGATTCCAGAGCTCATGCACTTCACCTCTGTGTCATGTATAATTTACCAAAGATTGCTTAGATTAATCAGCCATCTGGCTGGCTAGCTCAGCTCTCTGGAAAATTCTCAGTGACATCACATCATGTAGATATAACCAGGTGGCTCTGGTTGGGACTACATTCACAGTTTTTAAGCAGTTTTCTTTTTTCTTTTCTCCTTTAAAAAAAAGATTTATTTATTTATTTTGGAGAGAGCTTGCGCATGCGAGTGGGGGGAAGGGCAGAGGGAGAGAATCTCAAGCAGACTCCCTGCCCAACAGGGAGCCCAATGCAGGGCTGGATCCCATGACCCCGAGGCCATGACCTGAGCTGAAACCATAAATCGGATGCTTAACAGACTGAGCCACCCAGACGCCCCTTTAAACGGTTTTAAACAGGGGTAGGGAAGAGACTGATACTTCTTACCTCTATCCAGTTCTTTCTCCTTCCCTGGACACTGAAGGCTACACTTCTCATCTTCCCTGCAGTTAGGAAAGGCCACGTGATTAGTTCTAGCCAATAAAATGTGAGCAGGAGAGATGTGTATCATTTCCAATGGGAAGTATTTAAGGGCAAGTGTATCCCCTCCATGCTCTCTCTTTACTGTCCGTGGTGACTGTGAAACCGACAAGTTGAAATGATAGAGCCACAAGATGGAAATGATCTGGATCCTGGAGTCACTGCATGAAGGACAGATGCCTAGAAGAATTACCCCACCCCTGTTGGATTTTGTGTAAACAAGAAATAAATCTATGAAATTAATCAGTAAGCTGTCAGGGTTTACTTATGACCACAGCCTAGCCTAGCCTAATATGCAGACTACAAGGGCTTAAGATGCTTGCAGGGGCTTGACTAGCAGACAATTAAAATGAATAAAGTAGCTATCAGTGAACTAGGAATGGGAGGGGAACTTTGTTGAATAGGAGGTGCTTGTCCCGTTATAGAAGAGCAGGGCTCAGATCTAGCTCTTTCTCTTATGAAATATTTTGGGGCCAGCATTGCTGGGTCTTAACCGAATTTTTATTTTTTCAAGAGAAGCTGGAAATCTGGATGTTAATGTGAACTCCCTCAAAATTTAAATGTTGGCAGCTCATACAAATTTAAAACAAAATGAAGTCAAAACCAAAAATAGACATCCTTGCTATTTCCTAAACATCATAGGAATGCCTCTGCCTCAAGGTCTCAGCTTGCTGGTCCTTCTGGGATGTTCTTCCTCTTAGACACCTGCAAGACCTGGTCCCTCTTCTCTTCAGGTCTTTGTCCAAATATCACCTTCTCAGCAAAGCCTTTCCTGACCACCGTCTTTAAAATTGCAACACCCTCTCCCTCCCGCCTATATTCTCTCCCCTTTCCCTGTTTTTCCCCCCTCCTCCATACCATCTATCACCTTCTAAATTAATAATAATTTAAAAAAACGTTTTGATTGGTCTGCCCATTTCCTATCACTATACTCAAAGTATATGAGGGCAAGAAGTGTTTGTCTTGATTTGTCAGCTTTTGTATGCCAAGTGCCTAGAATAGTACCTGGCAAATAGTGCTCAACATTTATTTGTTAAGTGAATGATTTTTAAAAAACACTCCACTATGTGAATCAGACCAAGCACACCTGGAGATCTGATTTGGTTCAAGAGCCATCAGTTTACAATTTTGCTTTTAGACACTGAGCAGTCCTTGGAGAAAAGTGCCATTTAGGGTTGTGAGCAGTCCTCTGCCTCCCACAGAGTAGACATTTGATTTATTTTGTTCTGGGAAATAGACCACAATGCGTTTTGAGAAAAGTCTTGTCTATTTCAGGGAGCCTCATGCCTGCTTTCGTCTTCCCAGAATACTGGGACAGCAGTCTACTTTTCATCTTGTCTCTGCTGTAAAGCCTGGATTTCATTCCTAAATTTCTGTCTAGATCCTGGCATGTGGACCAGTCCTGGTCTTCCCAGTTACAGGAGCCAGTGCTGTCCCTTTGGGTTTGAGTTGGGTTTGAGTTGGGTCTGAGCTGGGTCTGAGTTGGGTCTGAGCTGGGTCTGAGCTGGGTCTGAGCTGGGTCTGAGTTGGGTTTGAGCTGGGTCTGAGCTGGGTCTGAGTTGGGTTTGAGCTGGGTCTGAGCTGGGTCTGAGCTGGGTTTGAGCTGGGTTTGAGTTGGGTTTGAGTTGGGTTTGAGCTGGGTTTCAGCTGGATCTGAGTTGGGTCTGAGCTGGGTTTGAGCTGGGTTTCTGTCACTGTGAATGACAGAGTGCTGACAAGTTAAATGTGACTTTGGGCAAGTGTTTCATGTTTCTGAGTCTCGGTTCCTTTGCTTATAAAAAGGAGTGGGTCACATTAGAAAAGCACCAAAGCCTTTTCCAGGATTTCAACACTTTATAGAATTCTAACACAATTAAGGTTCTCAATCTATGGAGCCCAAACATTTTCCACTGTGGGTGAACTTGATTCCCCAGAGTCACATGCCACTCTGCCCCTATAACTGATGTAGGAAATGTTGGGGTTTGGAGCCCCAGAGAGAATTCTTGAGATGTCTTCAGTGCAAAAAGATGGTGTTGTTAATGCACAGGGACAGGACCCGTGGGCAGAAACGGATTGTGAGGAGCAACTGATTATATACCGTGGAGTTGGGGGAGGTAAAGACAGGGAAGTTTCCAAAAGAACTTCATGTGCTAAAGACTCACAGGATCCTGGAGGCCTAACTATTGTCAAGCTAAGGTTGTTTTTTCCTCTAGCAAAGCATTAACGTTAGGATAGTTGGGAGTTTCCTGGAGGAATGGCCTACTCTGTCTGCCTCCAGTATTTGTCCATGGGCTGCAGGTTATAAGGAAATTCATCTGTATCCACCGTTCTTTTGCCTTTGTTCCCCACCTCGTCGCCACCAGCCCCTCTGACGTAGGCTCTCCCCCTGTCCCTGCTGGTAGAACCATGCGTAGGTCATTTCTAGTATCTCCGGGTATGTCCTACAACAGGATCCTCGTCGGCGCATTTTGTTCTTTTGGACCCGGCTCTTGCTTGCCGCAGTTCAGGGCATGACGGTAACTGTGGATATGCTCCTTTTACACGCCCACACGGTACCCTGGTGTCTGGTAGCTGCTGGGCCACACTTGGGCATCAGAATAATAATAACAACTAGCATTTATGGAATGTTACTAAAGTGCCAGGGACTCAGTAGTGCTTTACGTGAATAATTTCATATGGGGCAACTACTCTTTGGTCTAGAACATACTCTTCCCAGAAAACTCACGGTTCTCCCTCATCTCCTCCAAGTCTTTGCCCAATTATTGCCTCCCCAGTGAGGCCTATTCTGACTCCTTGCATCTGGGCCTCACCCCCCACAGCTACCCATCTCATTCCCTTGTGGGACTTTTTTTCCCAGAGCACTTTCTTCTAACATACTCTGCTTTATGATTTCCATACTAGCAGTGTTTCCTGTCTGCCTCCCTTACCGGAATGTAAGCTCTGCAAGGCTAGGATCTTTATTTTGTTCACTTCTGTCTCTCAAGCCCCTAGGACAGTACCTGGCATATAGCTCAATAAATGCTTGTGGAATACATACATATTTTTCATTTTGCAGGCAAGAGAACTGAGACACACAAAGGGAAGTAGCTATCCCACGTCACATACCCAGCAAGTGACAGAGCTTGGGTTGAAATCCAGGCCATCTGATTTCTGTTAACCACGACACTATCTCTGTGTGAGCTGGGTAGTCCCCAGACGTAGATGTATCCTCCCTGGACACGTTGTTCCTCCTCGAGGCCCTGCCGTAGCCCTGGAGCACAAACAGGGCCCTGAGAGTGGGTCCCAATCCACCAGTGAACCCATGAATCTTCCTCTTCCTTCAGCTCAACCCCATCCCTTCCCCAGACACTGCCCACTTCCGGAATAATATAGTACCCTCAATGAGATTAAACTTTCATTTAAGCCAGGGAAAGAGTTCATCTTCTAGAAACATCAGTTTTCCACCTAGCAAGTGCTCCTGAGGTTAAGAAACAGAAGGATTGGCCACTTTCTTGCAATGAAGTAGGATATCCAGAAAACAAAACAGAATCAGCTGTAAGTGCGTAAGTGTGTAAGTGTGTGTGTGTGTGTGTGAGAGAGAGAGAGAGAGAGAGATGAGCAAGACTTTTATACCGTGAGCTCCCCTTACCAAGTTCCTCTCCTTCTCTTCTTTTAATTCTAGTTCCAATGTCCAGCCATGCTACCAATACCTGCTGAAGCCCCTCTGGACGGAACAACGTTTTCTGCAAAGCCCACCTCCCAAGAGGGCTGGAGGGAGGGCAGCTCCCCACTGCAAGTATGAGAAAGTGTTGTCCCATTACTGGAGGATTCCCCCCAGCGCCTCCTCAATCCCGCAACCTCCGATTAAAGCCTCCTGTGAGAGTGACTCCTCCACACTTGGTGAGAAACGATAGCTTTTCCTTTGTATGCAGTTCCTTCCGCTCCCTGCCCTGCCCCCTGGGCAAGCGATGGAAGTGTGTCTGTGGTGTTGTTTTGAAACAAAGGAACACTGGACGGTTTGCACGGGCCATAAAAGGCGGAGAGGTACAGAAAGACCGTCTGGGGCTGAGCGCAGTTCTACGCAGAGGGTGCTTAGAAAAGGGGCCGATCATCTTTCTGCTCTTGGAGAGAAAGCTGTGTCTTAAAAGCACAACCTCCCCTTTGTGGCCCTATGCTTCTGATGATACCAACAAAGATACTAATATTCATAAAGATGCTATTCTTCTCTCCTTTTCTCCTCCCCCCACCCCCCTTCTAGAAAATCAACACCTGTGAATTCTGTGGGGGCCCAGGGGGCGGAGCATTCTCCTAATGTCAGCCTGCCAAAAGGACCCTGGCACTTATCTGAAAAGACATCTGTGCCATAGGACCAGGCTAAGGGGGATGCGTTTCCATCCTCAAACATTTCCTGTCTTTCTAGTGACTTCCCATCTGTCCATGATTGACAAGTAGTTTTAGCTGCTGGGATGGATAAAAACAAAACCAAATCCTGTTGTGATCTTTCCACAGCTGGGCCCTTTATGTTCATCTCTGAGTGAGTGGCAGGCAGGACCAGTGTGACCAAAGAGGGGAAAGCTGAACGCAACGTCGCCCCAGAGGAGAGAAGAGGACAAGGTGGGGTGCCACATAGCCTGTGCCTGGGCCCAGGGCTCTGAGGTACACAGCAAGGCCTGGGAGAGGCAGACCACCATGAGCGGTTAGGTCTGAGGAACCCCAGACAGTCATTTTTACTGGCCTCCCTTTTCCTCTCTTGTAATTTGGGAGGCTTGGGGGAAGATTCCTGGACAGGATGGCCTCCGGCAAACCACACATCCTCCTACCTCACTGTTTTCCATTTGTAAGGGAAGGGTAAGCAGCAGGTACCTCTGAGTTGTTGTGGTTCTGAGGCTGAGAGGAGGCAGGAGGGGCCACATCTCATGAAGCCGAGCTAGCAAACAGGGATGCCAGATGTGGCCATGCCAGGGGGTCTCAAACTTGAGGGTTCATCAGAATCCCCTAGACGGGACTGTGGACCTCCCCCCGCTCCAGTTGCCTTTCAGTAGGACTGGGTGGGGCCTGAGAATTTACATTTCTGACAAGTTCCCAGGTGATGGGAATCACTGGTTGAGAACCACTGCTTTCCCACGCGCCCAGGCAGGGAAGCCCTCAGAGATGAAGATCACCCGGATGAAGCACAGAGCCCCCGCCCGGCCCAGGGTTGCAGCCTCCAGGATGTCTACCTTTCCTTTCCCTCCTACCTGTAGGGGGCAGCTTGGTTCTGTCTCAGCCTGGAGTAAGGACTTCCCCCCCGCCCCCCCAATAACTTGGAGGTTAACTGCTGATAAAATACTCCTATTTCCTGAAAATCCTAGACAGATGCTATCTATCTGGGCCCTTGGCTGGGGAGCCCCTTCAGTCTGAGTGTTCTCAACGTTGGCTGACTGGGGCTTTAGTACCGAAAGAGGTCAGTGTTGCTAATGGGGGCCTCCTAAAGGCAGGGAGGGAGTGGGTCGCATTCGCCTTAGTGTTCCCACTGCTAGCAAAGGGCTGGCTCAGCCTCAGGGCCCAATAAATGGTCCACAAACGAACAAAATAAGACCCTGAAATGAGTATTTGTGCAAGAGCCAGTGAAAGAGAAGGGCAGAAAGGGTTGGAAAGAGTTTTTTTTTTTTTTTTTTGGTTGTTGTTTTTTGAGAGAGAGAGAGAGCACACAAGGGGGGAAGGGGCAGAGGGAGAGGGAGAAGTAGATTCTTCAGACTCCCCATGGAGCAGGGATTCCCATCGACAGGGCCGGATCCCAGAACTCCGAGACCATGACCCCAGCCAAAGGCAGGCACCCAATCAACTGAGCCACCCAGGCGCCCCGGGATGGAAAGAGTTTTAAACACTGTCAGTCTACCAGGGACACCAACCCCTGTTTGTGAAAGCAAGAGTGTCCTCTGAAGCTGAGTGATTCCTTCTCCCCTGTGAGGAGACATAGGACTTCACCAAGGCTAACACGTTCAGACAGAGGGCTGCAGGAGCAAAACCAGCCAGCAGGGGGAGCCTGTACATGCGCTCTGTAGGTTCTTAGCGCCTGCAAGGGGCAAGGCATCCCCCCAGTCCTTCTGTTCTTATTTGGAAAAAAAAAATGTGATACTGCAAAATGCCTCAAACGTTTATTTAAAACAAGATGAGAATAAATGAGCAATACACAAGAAACTCCCAAGCTGAATGACAGTATTCTATTTGTACTACAAACAGCCTACCAAATCCAGAGGTGGTGTTGCTCCAACAAATAACAATCCTCCCACTCAGGAGGCTGGCCAGCCTATAGATTTGTCCAGTGTGGAAAGGCAAGGCATTCTGGGGACATGCAAGGAGCAGCAGAGGCTCTGAGATGGGAAGAAGGCGTTTTGGGCAAAAGAGAAAACTAAGCTAATTTGAAAGGGCTCCTCTCTCCTGTCCATCCCTCAGGCTAGGAGGTCAGATTTGCGTAGAGACTCAAGAGGGGGATATGAGAAAAATCACAACAGTCACACTATCTACCCACCTGTACTCACTTTTCCATGATGTGCTGATTTCTATGTGAAAGTGGTACCCTGTGGGGCCCACTCTCAGTAGGAGAGGCCTTCTGGTTGGGTCTCTGAGAGTGGCCCTAGGCTTGTAGTACTGTTCCATTCCCTCGCTCTCTCAAAGTTTCCCTAGTGCCCAGAGTGACCATGCCATGGGACATGATCAGCACATAAGACAAGCTATGGATGGAGGACAGAGCAACATCAAGTGACCAACCCATGACGGACTGCCAGAGTCATGACTGACCCTTAGGAACAATGTTATCTGTCCCCCACACTGGTAATGGACACATCATTTGGTGGCACTTTGCACTAAAGCCGTTCCTTGAGCTTTCTATCTCCCCTTCTCCAAAGCTGGTCCCCCTCCCGTATTGTCTATCTGCTATTTTATCGTCAGCATTTACAAATTCATCTAAACAAGAAACTTTTTATTTTCTACTCTCTCTGCCATCCACGTTGAGGCAACAAAGAATCCTGATGATTCTCTGTCCTTTCCCTTCCACAGCCACTAATGAGGACTCATCTGGATGGTTCCTAGCCTCTGTCTCCTCAAATTCCACTCTCAACACTGATTCCAGATGATCTAAAAGTCCTATTTGATTATGGAGTTCACCTGTTTAAAAACCACTGCTAGCTCCCCCGTGCCTATAGAGGATGAGGCTGCGTTACTTTCAGGAACCAGGCAGGGTAGGAATAGATGAATGAGGGAATGAATAGAAACAGACAGATGGGGAAGAGGAATTGGGAATAGGAGAGTTTTATTGTACTCTTGTCCTGTGATAGGAGACCCCACCACTGCAATCCTGTAAGCCCTCAAGTTGAATTCCAACCAAGACAGGGGAATACAAATTGTATTTAAAATCTTTTATTCGATTGTTTATGCCACGCCAGCCAGGCAGGCTTCTCATTTCCTCCTCTGCTCTCCTTATAGATTCCGAAAGCACTTTGGACTGCTTCCCTAGGATTTGCACTAATGAGAAATAAGGTGCCACACGGTCAGGCCCGTGTAGCCTAGCAGACTATACTCCAGAGGGCCTCTCTGTACGCAGTTGGGTGGGCACGTCCAACAAAATGTCCCTTCTAGTTCTCCCCAGCCTCTAGCTGGACAAAAGAATATGTTCTCAAAAGTAGAACAATACTTCCTCTTTTAACACAGGCCCTTGTTCTCTACTTTCCTTAGAAAAATATCTTTTTCTGAACACTCACACTCACACACACACACACACACACACACACACACACACACAGGGGGTTTAGCTTCTGATAAAAATTGCTGTTACTCTGCTTTTGTCCTTAATATCTGTCTCCTGCGGCTGGTTGGCCCCTGTTGCTGCACTTGACGGGAGCTGACAAGTAACCACTCGTTGGTGTCACTCATGCTGTGACTGGAGTGGCCCCAGGGTGAGGCGCTGAGACAGTGGTTTTGTGTTTATGCACCCGGGCAACTGTCATGTTTACTCACAGTCTCTTTGGTCAGCTTCCAAACCAGCAGTACTGCACCCGTTAACACTGGGCTCCCCACCAGTGACTGATGGGCTGGCCTCTTAGTTGTAAGGAATTGTTACTTTTAACTTGAGCAACTGGTGGTTTCATTTGAGAAGCACTTTTACAAACACACATCAGAGTTTCGCCTGACAAAAACCCTTCACGCCCAATGAGGCGGTGAAACCAAAAGGTGTGGCCATGTACTAATCAGCCCATCTGTTCCTCTTCTTGAGAGACTCATTGTGTCTGTCAATCCACTTGGATTTGTTGAGGTTCCACGGTGTGTTTGGCATTGATCTAGCCTTCAGGGACCCAAAGATAACCAAGATATGGTCTGCCAGGAGTGGTAAGTATGTGAGCAGGGAAACGTAGGGCGGGGTCCTAGGGCTAGAAAAGCAGGCAGAGGCCAAGTGCTATGGGAGTACAGAGGAGGTGGAGGGCGATTGGGGAAGGTTTGTGGACGAGTTGACGTTTGAGCTGGGTGCAAAAGGCAAGGAAGAAGCTCTTTAAGAACAGCCATGCCAAATACTGTGCTTGGTGCTTTACTGGCTTTGATGGATATGCAAGGTCCATAACAGCCCTGTGAGAAAGAAATTGTTATTAGGCCCATTTTACAGATGAGGAAGCAGAGGCTTATGGAAGGTTAAGTCACTTGCCTAAGGTTACATACCTAGTAAGTCAAGGAGCTGAGACATGAGACATTGCCAGGTACATAGTAAGCACTCAGTAAACATTAGCTAATAAAGCCCATGCCCCTTATGCCATCTTATTATGGCTTCAGAAGCATGTGAAAGAAGCATATGTCTGGGTTTTACTCTGGATCACTAGAGGCATGAGTCCTTTTTGGTGGCATTCTTAAAGCTCTGAGTTACATCTTGGAGCCTTGCCTACATTATGAAGAAGGCAGACTCGGTCTATGGCTCCCATTGGTCACAGGCATGCCCCTGTTCCCCTCTCATGCACTCCTCTTTCTTCAAGCTGCTCCTCCTGCTCTTTCTCCACTTTTAAACAACCTATTTCTTAATAAAGAATCAGGCCATTTAAGTTTGAATCTGAGAATTCGAAATATGGGGGAAAACATGGAGATCATCTAGTTCAGCTTCTTGATTTACAGATGCAAAAACTGAAGCTGAGTTAACCAAGATTCTTTTTGCTTCAAGAAACAACACAATTTAAGCTATCTCAAGTAAAAAAGAGAGAGAGATATATCAGAGATATATTAGCTTTCAGGGAATTTTTTTAAATTGTCACTGGTTGATTTGTGCTCTCTTTTTAATCTCAAATCTTTTGTCTCTACTTCAAAATGTCATGGCTTCAATTGTTCTTATTATAGTTCGAGTTCCTTTATACGGTTGGTAGAAGGTATGGTGACAGGAAACCCCAGGCTATATCATTTCATGCTAGTGATTTTAGATAAAAGAGAGAACTTCTGTCTCCTTGTTTCAGTGTATATAAATCCCAGGGAAAGACTGACTGGCCAAACTTGGGTCACATCGATACTTCTTGGACCAAGCACTGTGGCCGTCTGGTTGTGTTATGATGATTGACCAGACCTGGGTCTCATGCTATCCCAATGTGGGGGTATGGTAGAGATGGCAGGTATAATGGAGAGCAGCCCTACCAGAATCATATGTGCCTTTATAGAGGAAGGAAGGTGCTCTTATCAGAAGAGCAGTGAGGTAGTAAGCCATCTAAGATGGTCCCAGATGATCCCCACCACCTCCTGTATCCAGATCTTCTGTAATCCCCTCCCCTTGAGTGTGAGCTTGACCTAGTGACTCATTTCTAATGAACAGAATATGGCAAAATTGATGGGATATCTCTTCTGACATTGCTTAGCCAAAGTCTGGGACCCCTGCCCCCTCCTTTTTCCTTACTCATTCTGATGAAATCAGTTCCCATGTTGTAAGTTGCCCTGTGAAAAGACTCATGTGGCAAGGAACTGAGGGTTGCCTCTGACCAAGAGCCAACAAGAGACTGAGTCCTGCCGGCAATCACTGAGTGGCCTTGGGAGTGATGCTTCCCCACCTGAGACTTGAGTAGAGGGCAGCCCAGGCCAACTGTTTGATTGCAGCTGTGAGAGATTCTGAGCTGGATGATCCAGCAAAGCTACCCTCCCATTCCCCACCCATAGACACTGAGAGATAATAAATGTGCATTGCTTTAGGCTGCTAAGTTTGGGAGTAATTTGTTACATAGCAATAGAAAACCAACACAAGAAGGAATGACATTGAGCAGATAGGAAAAACAGAGAGATATCCATCACAGAACTTACTAGAACACAAAATACCATCATTGTTCTCGTTTCTGAATGTCCTGAACTTTCTTTTTGAGACTTTTCCTTCCAGTTTTGTATTCTTCCCTGCCTGGATTATCCTTTTATTCTTCATGCCTTTTCTTTATTTATTTTCCCATTCTCCATGCTTTTATAAGAGCCAGGAGGAAAGGGAAGGGAACAAGGAAGAGAAATATGTTAGGAAACTCACAAGAATGAGGGCCTACTATGTGTCAAGCACTTTGCAGGCCACTTTCCATGACTGGTCTAATTTAGTCATTCCCCCACACCCTATTTTTGTGTTTATTAGTTCTGTTCTACAGGTAAGAAGCCTGGAGAGTTGACATGACTTGCTCAAGATCACTTATCAGGGAAGGGACAGTGCTGGGACACAAGCAAAGCATGGTCATTCCCTGGCAGCCTGCTGCCTCCTGGCATGCAGGTAATTGTTTTTATCCAATAATAGACTCACTTGTTCGTGCTCATGGGGCATGGACTCCAACATCAGGCCTTCACTCAGAGAGGGCTGCCCAGTTTGATTGTACAGCTTCCACAGAATTCCTCTCTTCTTTTCTTTCTGTGCCAACAGGTAAATTTCTAACCAGATCTGCTGCCAGGTGAACAAATCCCCTGGGAAGGAATCCCTTCTTCACTCTCCAAGTCAAATTGTTTCTGTGTTAAAGACTGAGCGTGCTAGGGAGGACGCAGGGCCACCTGCTCCCACAGGCGCTGGCAACAGCCCTTGTTTATTGAGGACAGCTGCCCATCCTGGCAGGAAAGGGGAACCAGGAATTTCAGGGCCCAGAGAGGATGTCCCAGGCCTCCACACCCCAAAGTGGAAAACCTCCGCCTTAGCTTCTCCTGCCACACCAAATGGAGACAGGCGATGGAGTGGAGAGGTTCTATGTGCAGATACAACTCTGATTCCATCACTAAGATGGTCCCGTGAAGTCCCATCAGCCCAGCAAGAGAAACCTACAACAGTGACTAGACCATGAGCCTGGTTTCAGAGACAGAGAAAAAATAATTTCCCTGATATGCTCTTCTATGCCGTATGAGTCATAGCTGAACTGCCCAGAGAAGCATTTTTAGAACATCACCGAGGGGACAGTCATAGGTCTAAACCTTAAGGACTACATTTTTTAAAGGTCAACTGCTTTCTCCCTGGAGAGGGTGCTTCTAATAGGGACCACAGAGTTGGATAATTAATAATTGTGATGTTGGGAAAGTAGCGTGGAAAAGGGAAAAATTGCTTGGAAGAGGCTCCACATCTGATTTGCGCCTCCCACCTCCCTGCATTGCTCTCATCGAGGGATACACCGAAACTCAGCTCCACTTTCCAGAGCAGAGCTCTCACTGACCTTAGTGATTTGCAGTTGCATTGCAGTATTAATTGCATTTATAGAGCCGACAATCGCATTTCGGCAGAGACCGCTACCACGGAAATGTGTCACACATTCTTTCCCCCCATTTATATTCTCAATAGCCTATGGTAATTGCCACAATCGTTTCTTCATGACAGATCTGTGCTGTATTTGTACACACGCCAATATTCAGCACATACCTGGTGTGTGCTCGTAGCCTAATTCAAGAAATGGGAGAAGGAATCGGATGTATGAGGGTTGAAGGCTGAACTGACTTCTTCCCATTTCTGGGACAAGTCACTCATATTCAGTTTCCATCCTCACCGTCAGGATTTCTCTCTGCCTCGTCTTCAATCCCCACTGCTCCCCCGAATTCCAAGCTTTTCGTCCCTGCTCCTTGGGCTGTTCTGCTGCCTCCTCCCAGATTCTCCAAGGCTCCTCTCTGCCGGAACTCTGACATGCTGTGGCCACGTCTCCCCGATATTGTGGCTGGCCCTGGAATGGACTAGCTACTTTTTACCTACTTCCTGCAGCCAGGGCTGTTCTTGGAAGGCTGGCCCTTCTCTGAGGATTGTTAATAACGAACACCCTTGCTGAGCACTTAGTGTCAGCAAGACTTGTGCTGAGCTCTTCATGTGTGTTGTTTTCATTAATCCTCACGAGAAGCTTGTTCTCCTTGTCATCCTGCTTTACAAATGAGGACACTGATGAACAGAGACGCTAAGTGACACGCACGGAGTCACCAGTCTAGTGTTGGTCCTGGAAATTGAACTCCGTCAACTTGGCTCCAGAGCTGATGTTCTTCACCATGACACTGTTATTGGCTGGTGCCAGATCTTAGCCTGTTTCCTGCAGGGTCCTTTAGGCCCTTGTTATTTGCAGGCCAGGTGTAGCTCTATCATGAGATAAGACAGGTATTCAATAAATTCTATTCAAGAACCATGTGTTGAATATCTGCTGGGTGCAAAGCACTGCTAGCTAGTAAACCTGAGCTGTAGGTTTTGGTGTGGAGATGACCCACGCTAATCTTTCATTTAAAGATTGGAAAGAGAATCCTTTTGCTCGTAAGAAGAGCAGATCTGACTTGAGGCAAAACTGGCAGGTTTCTGTGTCCCATCGTGGGGCATTTCTTGAAGCCTGTTCTGTTCTTTCTTCAACTTCAGAAGCTTCTCCTTCTCCAGCAGGATCTCCTCTCTGTGCTTCTGCACCCAGCATTGCACTCAGAAATAGTTATAGGCACATCCATGCATCTGTAATGTAAGTTTTATCTTCTGCTTATCCAGGAGGGCCCTTCAACATTTATTCACTTGCCTAGCTCTGGAGAGGCCACAGCGGATCACGGTATCCCCAACCTCACTGAGCTTATACTTTGGTAGATGAGGGCAGACATGAGTCCCTCTAAAGTGTGAAATGAAACAAGAACCCTAAAGGGGAATATGTGAAGTGAGGTAAGACCCCAAGTTGATTTTAAAGGGCATTATTTTCTGGGGTGATGGAAATATTATAAATCTTGATGGGCATTTTGGTTGCATAGGGAATATATTTTTCAAACCTTGTGTGCATTGAAGACCTGACATTTCTCTGTGTGTAAACTTTACCTAAATAAAAGCTCTTTTGTCTAGGAAATAATGAAAGGCGTAGTTCTAAAGGAACACAAGTAAGTAGACACAGAGTCATTCCCAAGTGTCATATAGGTAAATCATCTATCTAAGGGCCATTCATTCAACAAATATTTACTGAGCACCTAATATGTACTAGGCTGTTTGAGGATCCATCAGTGAAGAGACAAAGAGCACTGTGTTCATGGAGCTTACATTCTAGTAGGACCCTTTGGGGGATGAAGGAAGGATTTTAGCAGGAGAGCAGCAGATTTCAGGCCACTGAGATGGCCTCAGTGATCCACAAAAAGGGGGTGATTAGTGAAAAAGGCCCAGAAAGCAGAAAGCCCAAGTTCCTGAGATGCTTTGTAGGCTACAGCTACTCTTTCAGGTGGGGCCCAGAGAGAGAGCCTTCAAATCTTCCAGCCCTAACCCCACCCAGAGTCTCCCTACAGCTTGGGAGGGCAGCCTCCACACCCCCTCCCCACCAGTGACTCCGTGGGATGAGAGGACAATGCCTCTGCCAGAGGGCCCAGCCTCCCTTCTGCAAACAGGGGAACAGGGCTTGGGCTCTGGCCAAAGCCAGCAAACTAGGAGGTTGGAAACTTACTTTCTGAGTGCTGGGAGAGGCAGGGAGGTGTCAGTGCTTCTTGAAATCAAACCTATGTCCTTAGAAACACCGCAGAAGGGCTTGGCAGAGCCCCTGGGAGTGGGATGGTGCTGCTGTGAATCACAGGAACCCCAGGCGAGAAGAGGCCATCTGAGCAGGACGCAGCTTCTTTTGAAGTACCAAAATCTTTATTAAATAAAGGATCCGGGAAGCCTTGATCATACAGCACAGTTTAATAACATTGTCTATGATGAAGGACAACGAGGCAACATATGGTCGTTGTTAACTAAAAATGATGGAAGTGCCATATAATCTCTGAATTTACAAAGATAGCATGACTTACGCGATACATCATATTCTGCGGTTGGTCTTTTTCAGTAAAAATAAGAAGACGCAAGAGGAGAAGAGTTGGCGTTGCAGTCTGTGAGACTTGTCTTAATATCTCTCATCTCTTCCCAATTTTTGTTCCTCCTAGAACCCATTTTTTTGTCCTTTAGTTGATCATACTCAGATTGTTTACTTTCTGTTCCATTAGTTGAAAATATATATAAAACTTCCAGGTGGTATGGAAACTTTCTCTTAGAGGGTGCATAAGAGAAAGAAATTAAGTTCAGGAAGAATTTCCTTAAGCCTAAACAACATAAAAAACTTCATTTATTTTACAAAATGACCAAAATGCCTCCAATGAACCCTGAAAGTAAACAAGCATCCAAGTTCTTCTCCAACACGTTGGAACTCTTCTCTAGAGGTTGTCTCATCCTGTGGTTTGCCCAATGTACCATGCTGACCCACAAGGGGGAAAGAAACAGGAGAAAAGACACAGTCAAGAGAGGTCAACACACTCTTGGAATTTGGAAAGCTGATGTATTTTTGCACAAGTTGTCAATTTTTTTCTGTAAAAGTCCAGGTAGCAAATAGTTTAGGTTTTGGGGGGCTACATGGTCTGTGTCAAAACTATTTAACTCTCTTATGATAGCATGAGAATAGCCGTAGACAGTAAGTAAACAAATAGGTATGGCTGTGTTCCAATAAAACTTTATCTACAAAAACAGCCATGGGTTGGATATGGCCCACAGGCCATTCATTGTTGGCCAGTCCTTGTATTACTGGTTAAACAACAGGCCAGAGACAACAAAAAGAGAAGTGGGGGAAATGGGGCTGGAAAATGGAGTCAAGGACAGTTATGTGTTCACCAAACCCCATTTTTGTACAGACATGTATTCGCTTGTGTTTTTCCAGCCTCCCTCAGAGTTAGGTGGGGCCATGTGACTGAGCTCGGAAGAGCAAAATACAGGCAGAAATAAGGCATGCTACTTTCAGGCCTGGCCTTTGTGTTCTCACTTGCTCTTTCTTTATCTGCTGGCTGGTACAGCAGGAGACAGGGGAGAACTCCGAGGCCCCAGAAATTGCAGTCACGTGGTTGGAGGAACTTGGGTTCCCAGATAATAGGGTTGGGCAGAGCTTCCCTGCCGACACTGTCAGACCTAGACAGGAAGTAGCCATTAATTCTTCATTTTGCTAACTGGCTGAGAATTGGGGGTTTGTTTGTTACAGCAGCCAGGGTTACTTCTTTGAACCAGTGCAGAATCCAAGGATCATGTTACTTTGTGCCACAGACCCCTGGAAAGCCCAGGAATTGGATGCAACATATACTTTTTTTTTTTTTTTTAGGATTTTATTTATTTATTTCAGAGAGAGAGTGTGTGTGCAAGAGAGCGCGAGCCCCTCAGGTGGAGGGACAGAGGGAGAAGAAGAGAATCTCAAGCGGGCTCCGTAATGCACGTGGAACCAATGCACCAACGTGGGGCTGGATCTCACGACCCCAAAATCATGACCTGAGCCCAAACCAAGAGTCGGATGCTCAACCGACTGAGCCATCCAGATGCCCGGCAACAGATACTTTTGAATGTGGGGTAAGGGTGGGGTTGCAATTAGCAGAATTGCTTGAATTTTCAGATTAAAAAAACACTCAGACCCTGAGATCCCACCTTAACTCTGCAAAGTCAGCAGACAGCCTTTCCAGAGGAGTTTTCAAATCCTTCACCTAAAACGAGTCTGTTTGATTCTAACAGAAGCTTTGTTAGAACCTGTTAATTATGAGAAGCAGAGACCATTTAAGCTAGTTTAACAAAACTGGGGAATTTATGATAAAACTATTGGGGCGTTGCCACAGATTTGAAGATCAGCATAAAGGCCAGCCTGAGGTCAGGTCAGGGTTCCAGAACTGGAAATCCATCAGGACTGTCAGCTCTGCTTCTCAGCCAGCCGCTGGTTCTTCTGTAACCCAGCTTCCTCTATCAAGGGGTGGCCAAGCTCAGAAACGGAGGTTTTTATTTTTCCCTCTCAAAAAACCCAGCCCAGACTGAACCTGAGTCTCCTGGTACCCATTCTAAGATCGCGGCATGGCAAGTCTGGTTGGCACTGTGTGCGACTGGTGTCCACTCCTGGTCCAGTCAGCGGTGGCCACAGGCTACAGACACTCTGCTGAGGCCCAGCCTGGGGTGAGGTTGGCTCTGCAGAGGGTCAGTGTGAACTGAACCGACCCCCCATGCAGGTAGGCAGGGCAGGTGTTTTTTCCCTCATTTCATGTAGGTGGTGACACAGGCAGGGCAGATGTCATTGTTCCCATTTTTCCCACAAGGGAAGCGTGGCCCAGAGAGGTTAATGAATTTCTGTAAGCCACCTAGACGCCTCAGCAGGGCTGGTCCCACGGCCAGCCTGGCTCTTCCTCCCGCTGCTCACCTCTTACCACAGTGTCCCTCTGTGTCCCACGTAAATCGGTAATTGTCTGTTATATTTACCAAAAGGATAACCTTCTCAAAAACAAGTTTGGTTTTCCCTATTGCCCTTCCAAAGATTTTGCTTGATTTTGCCATGGCAAGAGGGATGAGGGTGTGAAAGAAAGACCCAGGAGATCCATGGGTTTTTAGCACTAGAAGCTGGTTTGAAGACTGGAACTATCTGAGAGCTTCTGCTATAACTCACCTCCTGGACTCTGGCCTGAAAAATCACTAAATCGTATGATTGCTACCATTACTACTATAGTACTGAATAGTCTGATCAAAAAAAATTTTTAAAAAACTGCACAAGTAGCCCTAGACCAGAAAATTCTGGTGGACCGGAATCTTCTCTCTCAGGACCAACCTAGCCCTGCCCTTGGTACCTAGTAGGCACTCAATATATATTTGTTGAAAGACTGAATGCCCTTGTTTCCTGCAGAAAAATTGGGAAGTACTGAGCAGCATAAGGAAGAAATAAGATTCACACATAATTCCACCACTACCTCTTGAAATGTGTCCTTCATACATTTTTATAAAAATAGGATTTTACTCTACACACTGTTTTATCTTCTTTCCTCCCTCTCTTCCTCCCTCATTTCTTTCTTCTTCTTCTTTTTTTTTTTTTAAAGATTTTATTTATTTATTTGAGAGAGAGAGAATGAGAGAGAGCAAGCACATGAGAGGGGGGAGGGTCAGAGGGAGAAGCAGACTCCCCGCCGAGCAGGGAGCCCGATGCGGGACTCGATCCCGGGACTCCAGGATCATGACCTGAGCCGAAGGCAGTCGCTTAACCAACTGAGCCACCCAGGCACCCTCATTTCTTTCTTCTTTCTTCCTTTCATTTTACAGTATTTTAGGACATCATTTGTAGTGACAGTCTAGGATTTCATCCCATGATCACATTTATTTGTTGACGATGCTCTCCCTTTTAGGTTGTTTCCAGATTTTTCCCTACACTAAGCAGGCTGTAATGAATCCCCTGGCAACTCAATCTTTAGGTCTATCTTAGGCTGTTTCCATGAGGTAAGTTCCTAGAAGCGGAATTCCTGGCTCAAATGGCGGACGCACTTTGGATGCTTTCTGCTCGCTGGCCTGCCAACAAGCTTGCTCCAATGTCTGCTTCTACCTGTGCTGTTTGAGAATGTCTATTTTCAAAGGTCTGATTTTTTTAAAAAGTGTCCTTTGGCTTTAGCAAATGCTTTTAGAAGGCCTGTTGGTTTTTCCTGTCCAGGTGAGACTCCTGAGAGACAGGAAACATTGGCCTGGGTGTTCTAGTGCTTCAGGAGGTGAGGAGGTGGCGTGCTGACAGCAGGGGTGGGGGGTGGGGGTTTGATCTGGAACAGCCTCTTGGCCCATAAGCTGCCCTTTGCCGTCAAACAAGGAGCAGAAAAAAAGAAAGTCTCAGTGTTCATACACTCCGAAGCCCATAAAGTGTTGTATGACAAGCAAAGGGACTTCTTTCTACAATTTGTTCACCAGAATTGGAGCCCTTTTGAGACCATGGGCCACAGGATAAGATGGCTGCAGGGACGTGACATCTACTAAGCGTGGTGTGAGTCTGAGGACCGCACAAGGCTGCTGCCGGCTCCTTCCCACCCAGGAATGGAGATGGGCCCGAGTCCTGCATGGGCCAAAGCCCTAGATGACTAGGCTTGTTATCAACGACCAGAGAACCAAAAGGTATCATGCGTGATGATAAAACTACATCGTAAAGCATATTCACATGAGGTTAATTTACTCATCACAATGACCAACATCAAGGCCACAGAAACTGTTCATAGCATATATGAATTGTTCTAGGTCACACAGCTAGTAACTGGCAGTTGGAAAATTGAGAATAAGTTTCTGGAGTCTTTATGGTTTGGCCTTTCCACTCTCCTGTGATGAACATTCGTATCCTGTCCATCCTGGGTTACACCCTCTTCAACAGAACCATACTGTGGGGAGAAAACAGACTCTAGAATAAAAACATTAGGCCCATTTAGTAAGTGCTTACTGCCAGGGTGACTGGAGGCCCCATCAGCCTGGATCTTTGAGTGAGGCTGATACGGAATCCAACACTGTCCACCAACCTGAGGTAGATATGTAGCAAGAAGCAAGAAACAAACCTGTGTTGTTTTCAGTCACTAAAATTCAAGGATTGTTTATGACTGCAGCACACTATCTAAAGTGAAGGAAGATGGGGAGGTTGGTGGAGCACGAGAGAGAGAAAGTTACCCAGCAGCAGAGCCAGCCATTTTAGCACCTCTCTCCACACCCAGCTTACACTTGGCCTTTGTGTCTGCTTTCACCTGCAATTCCCACATGAAGGTACAGGTCAGTTATTGGGAAGAGAAGTGAAAAGCTCATCCTTTTTTGGGGGCGGGGGCTGTGGGTGGTGAAGAAAAGCCCAGAAACTGGAGGGTCTGGCTGTGAGGACTCAAGTGACTGCCTGGCGGAACCACAGACACCCTAGTGGAAGGTATGTGGAAGTGCAGAATCCAGTGCCCTCTCCGTTCTCCTCAGCCCCAGGGACACATGCAGATGCCGCAGACTCCAAGGCTGTTGTGGGCTCGGCAGTTCGGCTTCCTGCCCGCCAGGGAGCCCAGTACATGCACTGTCCCTCACCCACATGGACTACTCAGGACTCTGTTTCAGGATATGAGTGGAGGCCTCAACTTAGGGAACTTAAGGTCTAGCCATCCTTCTTATTGTCCCCACCTCATGTCCTCTCAGTGCTCATACCCCCATTTTCTGACCCAGTTTGGAGGGCCTCTCAGGAACCCTTGCCCTCCCCATTTCTTAGGGATGGACAGGTCTCCACAAGGCGGAGAAGCCCAGGACCCATGAGTGAGCCATCCCGGTGAAGCGATGCCTGTCTGGAGTGTGGGCAGTGGGCATGTCTGGCAAATGTGGCCTTGGCATCTGTCTTTGGATAACGATGTTATTCTTGGGTACCACAGATGATAAAGTTATCACTGTCTCTTTCAACAGACTTTCTGCTGGAAGCATCTCTGTAGATCTGAACTGTCTGCAATGCTTCCAGCAGACTATTGTGTTTGCAGACAGCTTTCCAAGGTCGCCTGAGAGCACTTCATCTCAGCCCTTCTCTTTTGTAGGGCATCTGAGTAAGCGGATGAGGCCCTTCTCTCTTTCTGTATCTGTTTTCCTTACCCTTCTAGCAAAGTTCAATTTCTTGGAGGGCCACCCTCATTACTCTCTAAGCAAGGATAATCCTGGGAAAACATGTGAAGTATTTGGAGTATCCAACTCCTTGCCTTCCAGGGCCTTTCCAGCAGCCTGGAACTCCGCCTCACCCCTACTTTTCACACCACCTCCTCCTGCTCCTGGCTTTGCTCCTGCAGAGCCTCCGGGCCAGAGAGAAGAAGATCTGCATTCCAGCTCCACATCTACCTTGGGCACACTGTGATTTTAAGCAGTTGATGTCATCTCCCTGGACCTCAGTTTTCTCATCTGTAAAATGGCAGTATTAGGTCCCCTCAAAAATGAGTTCTATGTCTTCTGTCAGTTCCCTCTCTCACTTTAGACCTAGCCTTCCAAGTCCCAGTCCTGCAGGGCCAATAGCTTCGGCTTTCCAGATCTTTTCTTTGAATTCTTCCCTGGTGACTTCTAGAAGCAGGCCTCATCTCCAGAGCGTAACTCTGCTGGTGGGAACGCTACAGCCTGCATCAGGTGGGTGAGTGGAATTCCGGAGCCTGATTTTGTGGTGTCTCCCACTCGGTGCAAACAGTCAGCCACCCAGAACTTGCTTGTCTAAGGGGTCTTTCTCACCGTGGCCAGACACTTCACTTGCAGCAAACTTCGTGTGTAAGTAGGAGTTTTCTCTCTCTCCTAGGCGGTGGGTGGATGAGGGGGTTCCTTTTAACCTATTGTAGTGTGAGAACACAGATCGACTTCCCGTTTGACTTTCACGGTGATGCTTCATATACAGGGCTTTTCATAAAAGCCTGTGCAGGGTATGACCTCCTGTCCTCCTGACCGAAAAAGGTTGGGTGCTTTTTTCATTGCTTAACCAGGGAGTTACTTTTTGCGGAAAAGAGAAAATCTGATCCTTTTCTCCCCTAGAGCCCTGGGTGGGTTGTGAGAGCTTTCTAGATAGGATTAAAAAAAGAAGTGCGTGCTCTTTGGAGTGAAGATGGAAGCCATTCAGGCGGCTTGAAGAGAGCTTGAGACCCAGGCAAATACAAACACAGTCTCATAAGCTCAAATTTGCAAACGACTTAAAATTTGCCAGGGAAGTGTGGATGACTAATCAAAGCAGAAGTCTTCTAATGCGGGGACTTTCTTTCTTTCTTTCTTTCTTTCTTCTTTCAACATTTTTTTTTTTTAAGATTTTATTTATTTATTTGACAGACAGACACAGTGAGAGAAGGAACACAAGCAGGGGGAGTGGGAGAGGGAGAAGCAGGCTCCCTGCTCAGGGAGCCCGATGCGGGGCTCGATCCCAGGACCCTGGGATCATGACCTGAGCCGAAGGCAGACGCTTAACGACTGAGCCACCCAGGCGCCCTGTGAGGGAACTTCAAAACAAAAAAACAAAAAATACCGCAAAACCCCATAACAAATAAAAGACAAAACAAGACCAAATACCCTAAACAACCCCAACAACAAGATGGGATAATTAGTAAGGCTCTTAGGACTCCCCAGAATTACAGCTGAGCAAGCTCGTTAAGGCCTAAGTGGTTGTTTTCCATCTGGCTCTAGCTGCCGGGTGCACTTGGTGGCTTATTGGAATAAGGATGCCCTGTCACTGCTGTTTTACCAGCCACTAAATAATCCCTTCAAACGGTCACTGGGAGGTGGGTCAGGCACATAAGCCTCTCCTGAAGAATCAACCAAGACAGTAACCAGAGTCCCAGCTCACCCCGGAATGGCCCCAAGGAGCCCAGACAGGACATTGCTGTCTCGGGCCCCTCATCGCCCTTCCTCAGCTGGTTCGCACTGTGTCTCTGCAGAAAGCCCTGCCCAGGATCCCTCCTCCCAAGTGGCCATGGACAAGTCACTTAAGCTCTCTGGCTTGTTTTTCTCATCTGCCATGTGAGAACCTAGCAAGCTCTGCTACTCAGGTAGCCTCAGAACTGCTAAGTTGAGGTCCAGAATATAAAGTATCAGGTGAGGGAGTCATCATTCTGATGTATTCGAAGAGCCACCCTTTGCTGAACGCTCATTACATGCCAGGCACCATGCTAACTGCTCTATGGACCTTCTTTTGCTTAATCCTTACAATAATCTTGTGAAGAAGATTTTTGCATCCCCACATTACAGAAGAGAAAAATGAGGCTCAGATTGGTCAAAACTTATACAGGGAGATCACAGAGCTGCAAGCAGCAAGATTTGAACCCCGATCTGTCTGTCCTAAGGCTCTTCCTTTGCACAGTATTTATTTTTTTTAATTAACTTCTAAAAAATTCTGGTATAGTTAACACACAGTTTTATATTCGTATCAGGTATAAAATACACCGATTCATCCATCAGTCTGTTCTCTATATTTAAGAGTCTGTTGCTTGGTTGGTCTCTCTCTCTTTTATCCTTTGCCCATTTGTTTTGCTTCTTAAATTCTACATATGAATGAAATCATATGGTATTTGTCTTTCTCTGACTGGCTTATTTCACTTAGCATTGTACCTCCTAGATCCATCCATGTTGTTGCAAATGGTAGGATTTCATTCTTTTTTATGGCTGAATAATATTCCATTGTGTGTGTGTGTGTGTGTGTGTGTGTGTGTGTGTGTGTGTATGTGTATTGATGGACACTTGGGCTGCTTCCATAATTTGGCTTATTATAAATACTGCAGCAATAAACATAGGGATGCATGTATCCATTTGAATTAGTATTTTTGTATTTTTGGGCTAAATGCCCAGTGGTGTAATTACTGGATCATAGGTTAATTCCATTTTTAACATTTGAGGAACCTCTATGCCATTTTCCACAGCAGCTGCACCAGTTTGAATTCCCACTAACAGTGCATGAGGGTTCCTATTACTCTACATCCTCACCAACACTTATTTCTTGTGTTGTTGATTTTAGCCATTCAGACAGGTGTGAGGTGATATCTCATTGTAGTTTTGATTTGCATTTCCCTGATGATGAGTGTCATGTTGAACATCTTTTCATGTGTCCATCTGTATTTCTTCTTTGGAGAAATGTCTGCTCATGTTTTCTGCCCATTTTTAATTAGGTTATTTGTTTTTTGGGTGTCGAGTTGTATAAGTTCTTTATATATTTTGGATACTAATTCTTTATTGGAGATGTCATTTGCAAATATCTTCCCCTATTCAGTAGGTTGTGTTTTAGTCCCAATAGTTTATTTTTGCTTTTGTTTCCCTTGCCTCAGGAGACATATTTAGAAAAAAGTTGCTATAGCCAATGTCTGAGAAATTACTGCCTGTGCTCTCTTCTAGGATTTTTATAGTTTCAGTTCTCACATTTAAGTCCTTAATCCATTTTGAGTTTATTTTTGTGGATGGTGTAGGAAAGTGGTCCAGTTTCATTCTTTTGCATGTAGCTGTCCAGTTTTCCCAACACCATTTGTTGAAGAGGCTGTCTTTCTCCCATTGCATGTTCTTTCCTCCTTTGTCAAAGATTAATTGACCATGTAAATGTGCGTTTATTTCTGGGCTTTCTATACTATTCCATTGATTTTTGTCCTTTGCACAGTATTTCTGAGTGGAGAGAAAGTGATTCCTCTCCAAGATTTTGTCAAATACAAAGAAGGCACCCCAATTACAGAGCCCTGGCAAGCCTTCAGATGACTGTAGCCCTGGTTGACCGCTTAATTGTAATATCATGAGAGACCCTGAGTCAGAACCACCCACTTAAGCTGTTCCTAAATTCCTGAACAATAAAAACTGTGTGAGACAGTAAGTGTTTACTGTTGTATTAAGCCTCTAAATTTTGGGATAATTTGTTGCAAAGCAATAGATAACATACAACATTTTGGCTACCATGGATTCATCCAACAAACATTTATTTATTATTAATTGTGACAAGCACCCTGCTAAATGCTTGAAATGCAGTAGTGAGCAAGATTAATATGGTACCTGCCCTGATGGAAATGATCATCTAGCAGGAGAGACGGATATTAAACGAGCAAAGAGATAAGAGAACATTGAGAAGGAAGCACCGTCTTTAAAATTAAGTTATTGGTAAAGTTGAAGAGGAGATAACCTGAGTCTTGAGGATAGAAAGAATCAGAGGTTCTGGCATTTTCCTCCCCACCTGTCTTGGTGTCCTCACTCTTTGCTGCCTTGAGTTGTTTTGGAAATGAGGCACAGTATTAAAGAAACTAGCAAATGAAATGATAGAGACTTCTTAGCTTTCTTTGGGCCTGAATCTCCCCTATGGAGAAAATGGCCTTTAAAAAGCTCCCTTGGGGAGCTGCTACAGGCCAAATAGCTCTGCATAAGAAAGGGAATTGGGGAGATGCAGAAGCTGTGTGGGGACAGCTAGAAGTTCAAGAGGGACTTGGGGAGAAAAAAATGTCTAGTAGGGATTTTTATTCCTCTGTTTAGTGGTATGTGATAAAATGCTCTTTTTCCCACAAAATGGCCAATAAAATCTCTTGCCGCTTAACGCTTTCCGGAGTAGGTTGGCTTTTTGAGGCGATGACAAAGCATTGCGTTCTCCTCCAAGATTGGCTTCAGGTGAACCCAAGACTGTTCACAGGAGACCAGCCACATAGGGGTTGGACAAACACATAAATACAATTGTGTTAGTCATAAAAATAAACGAAAGGCTTCTGATCATCGCCGCCATCTGAAATGGACAGCTGTGCTCCTGACACTGATCGGCGGCCTCGTGGTGCCGCGGACAGCTGTGCGGCCGTTGCTGAGTTTTGGTGTAGCACGGATGTGCGAGGGGCATTCAGGCCCTTGGAAGCCCAGCTGAAGTCTTCTGGACCCAGACACCCTCCGGGGTCACCCCAGCAAGCTCTGTCCTCTGGAACATACAATGTTCCGCCCAGTCTGGCCCTATTTACTGACATTCATCTTTATGTATATTTTATATGTCCATGACCCGTCTTTCCAGTTAGATCATCAATTCTTCAAAGGTAGGTGACATTTGCCTTTTATCTCTTTTTATAAGCCACAGTGCCTAATAGGGTGCCTCCATATAAAAGTGCTCCATTAACATCCAGCTTCACTTCATTCGCATCAGTTACGAGTGATTCTCTGACGGGAGAGAGGAACTGTGGACGTGAATAACTATGCAGACGTGCTTTAAGAGCATAAGCCGTATAAACGTATTTGCCCCTTCAACTTAGTGAGCTGAATTTTTAAAAATCATCTACATAATTTCGAAGTTATTGAGGATTGCAAGGGGAATCCCAAGTCAAGAACTTACACTGCTTACAAAAGCAGAGAGAATGTTAGTTGCCTCAAAAAAAAATCCCCCAACTGTGAGGTAACTCCAGTATTCGACTTTAATCAGAGTCTTATGAGAGCAGGTCTCTTTCCAATCTCCTCAAATAAAGAGACTGGTCTTGTGTTCCATAATGTGAGGGTTTTTTTTTTTTTAATTTGAGGATTTTAAAAATATAGGATAAATGAATGGTGAATTAGAATCTTAGAGTAACAGACCACATTACTCCATGAAGATTCTCATTAAAAGAGAATGTTTTCAATAGTTCCTTATCATTTTGTGCATATCTTCCTTGTTCACTTTTTAATGTAACATGAAAAATCATTTTATGTTGAACTAAAGATTATTTTTACTGCATTAGGAGAAACCCATGTTTCTAATTTTGGAACAGCTGTAATAATTGAGGGTAGAAAAAAAATCTCTAATTATATTTTACAAACATCATTCTAAATATTGCCTAATACACTGCTAATTTTGGCTAAATTTTATTTTATTTTATTATTCTTTTTAAAATATATTTTTTTTTTTAAGATTTTATTTATTTGACAGTGAGAGAGGGAACACAAGTAGGGGGAGTGGGAGAGGGAGAAGCAGGCTTCCTGCTGAGCAGGGAGCCCGACGCAGGGCTCGATCCCAGGACCCTGGGATCATGACCTGAGCCGAAGGCAGACGCTTAACAACTGAGCCACCCGGGCGCCCCCCCTTTTTTTTTTTTTAAAGATTTTAGATTTTAAATAAAATAGACTTCAATGAAACAATATTAAAAGCATATTCCAAGGGATTAGACACAGTCTCAAAGATTAGCGCTTTTAATACTGTTTTACAATGCTGTGGAGGATTGTTGTAGAAATTGTTACCATGATTCTTATTTTTTTAGAGAGGGAGAGAGGCGGGCAGGGCAAAGGAGGATGGAGAAAGAATCCCAAGCAGCCTCCACACCCAGCGTGGAGCCCGACGTGGGGCTCGGTCTCAGGACCCTGAGATAATGACCTAAGCCAAAATCAAGCCTGTAGCTTAACTGACTGAGCCACCCAGGCGCCCCGGCATCATGATTATTTTAACTCTGGCTTTTTCAGTTGTGATGAATGTTTTACACCTGCACAAGCTGTTGTTAACTCTAGCTCTACAAACACGATGACACAGGGGTCATTATTTCTATTTCTCACGGGAGGGCTAAGAAACCTGGAAGTTTAAAGTGCCCACCTGAAATTGTGACTGATGGTTCGTGGGGTATTTGGAAAGTTCTTTCTTTTTTTAAGTAATTAATTAATTTGAGAGAGAGAGCGTGTGGGGAGGAGGGACAAAAGGAGAGGGAGTCTTAAGCAGATTCCGCACTGATCGAGGGCTCGATCTCACAACTCTGAGATCACGACCTGAGCCAAACCAAGAGTTGGACGCTTAACTGACTGCACCCACCAGGCACCCCTGGAAAGTTCTTAATCTGACCATGACCATGTGTAGCCGCTTTGTACTGCAATGTAGATTATTCAATTTACCAATGTATTTCAACAATTAAAACATTTTTATCCTTCTTTAAAAAAAAAAACCTAAATGCAATCAAGTGTCCACCTGAGCTTACACAAGGAACCCCCAAGGCCAGGGCGTCCTAGTCCCGCCTCTCACCACGACCTCACCGCTTCTCTTCTTCCTCTTCCCAGACCAGCTATTTAGGCAAGCTTCGATTATGTGCATTTATCATTTTAGAAATAATGACAGAATACTGACGGAAAGGGAGGTGCTGGGGTCATTAGCAAACGTTTGTTATCATTCTTACTCATGAAAGCTTGGAAGGCCCCCAAAACCTCACATCATCCCCAAGGCCTGTGGCCGGCTTGCTGCTTCCCAGGGCCTATTATTTAGGGACTGTCTGTGTTGCCCTATCAAACAATGATGTCTCCTTACCTTCTGGCTTTGCTTGCCTAGTCACCATCTTTCCCTGGGAGATGGAAGGGTGTATCAAAGCAAGAGAAAGTGTCAGTGGCTATTTCTTCCCCTTCTCTCTTGGTTGAGTATTGTTTTGGCATCTTGTATACACCCATATTAATTAATTATTAAGTATATGTCTTGCAAGGCAGTTCTTTGCCTTGGGCAGGAGACTTTTTTTTTTAGGGAAAAATCATTGTGAAATTAACATGGCGATTAGTAAGCAAGGCAAGCATGCAGTGTCATGTACCAACTCACCAGCGTTTTCTTGTGAAAAGAAGACTCTAAATTCACTTCCAGAATGCCATGAACAGCTCACTGGGGCCATTACCACTTGCCCTCTGACCCCTTTCCAAGTTATAAGCCACTTTGTATATTTGCCTCAGAGAAAAATTGGGCCCCACCCTGGCGATTCTCCAATGAATAACTAATTGAAATGCTTACCAATAAGGAAGGCAGGCTTCTTCCAGAACCTCAGTCTTTCTCAGAGCATGCACTGTTTAAAATAGGTGTCAGGGGCTTCCTGAGGTCCTAAGACAACCTAAATGAGGAAGATTTTCATAAAACTTGGTTGAAAGGCACTTTCTTTTACTACAGTGTCTTATATTTGAGGTGGGGGCAGAGTGAAGAGAGGAGAAGGTTAAATCAGGGATAATGTCACACAGCTGTAGGGTTTATAATGACAGTTGCATGATTTTTTGTGGGGAGAGCAGGACCCACTTGTGTGGAAATGCAGTTTTCACAGGAAGATATCCACAGGTTGGAATATCACAACCCCATACAGTCCAACAGTTTGACAGTGAATGGAATTCACCAAGGCAGAGTTGCTTAATTTAGGATCCAGGACCACTGGGTGATATCCAGGATGTTTCTTTTTTTTCTTTAATTTAAATTCAATTAGCCAACATACAGTACCTCATTAGTTTCAGATGTAGAGTTCAGTTATTCATCAGTTGCATATAACACCCAGTGCTCACATATCTCGTGCTCTCCCTAATGCCCATCATCCATCTCCCCTCCAGCAACCCTCAGTTTGCTTCCTACATCTAAGAGTCTCCCATGGCTTGTCTCCCTGATTTCTTCACTTTCAGTTTTCCCTTCTTTCCCCTATGATCCTCGGCACTACTTCTTATATTCCACATATAAGTGAAACCATATAATTGTCTTTCTCTGATTGACTTACTTTGCTCTGCATAATGCCCTCCAGTTTCATCCACGTCGATGTAAATGGTAAGATTTCATCCTTTTTGATGGCTGAGCAACATCAGGATGTTTCTTAAAAATACAAACTCCTGGGACTGACTCCAGACCTATTGAAACAATCTCCCAAGGGAGAAGCTGGACTTCTGCCTTTAAGCAGATTTCCTGGGTGATTTTTTTTTTAATCTTTATTTTTTAGAGAGAGGGAGAGAGAGCATGAGCCAGGTGGGGATGTGGGAGAAGAGGGAGGGAGACAGAATCCTAAGCAGGCTCCATGCCCAGTGCAGAGCCCAACATGAGGCTCCGTCTCACGACCCTGAGATCATCACCCGAGCCAAAATCAAGATTTGGACACCTAACTGACTAAGCCATTGCTGGGTGATTCTTAAAGCACACTAAATTTTAAATCCACCAGAGAGCTTTGTCAGTTTATTCACTGATGTATCCAAGTGCCTAGAACAGCAACTAACACAGCTCAATAAATACCTGTTGAATGAATGAAGGCCTTACGTGTCTGAGGCACTTGGAGGCTCCAGCTATGGTTATCTTCCACACCATCTAATCCACAGTGCCGTCACGCAGCAAGTATAATGTCATATTCCACAAGGGATCTCCTAGCTAGGCTGTGGCGGAGGGGAAGCTCTCCCATCCCCGCCCAACAGCATCAACAAATTGTCCCCACCTTAACAGGTGCCACCCTGCCTCTCTACTTAACTGCAAAAGCCTGACAGAGACCAGTCTCCTAGCTTTGCATCCTTAAAAAATAAAAATGGAAAAAAAGGGGAATAAAAATAATTAAGACATAAGTAGGACAGCCTGTGAGTAAGTAACTCTCTACTCATCTCCCGTAACTGAAGCTAGGCAAACTTCAATAAGCCACAGTTTTACTTGTAGGCAGAATAGCCAAGGAATCAAGTTCCCTTCCTAATCATTCCAACCACAGGAAAGAGAAGATGGGGGAAATGCAATCTTGCTTTTGTATATACAACGTGCTAAGACTATATTTAATGATTTATTAGGAAACCACTGTATCCTTAACAGGTAGATGGATTAAGAAATTGGTACATCTGTACAATAGAACACTACTCAGCAATAAAAACTATTGATACACACACCACATGGAACTCAAATGCATTATGTAAATGGAAAAAAGCTAACCTCAAAAGATTAGGTACTGTATGATATTCTTTATAGGACACTCAGGAAAAGGCAAAACTATAGGGAGGGGGCAGAGAACAGTGGTTACCTGATTAGGGTGAGGAATGGGGGACAAGTTTAACTACGAAAGGATAGCACAAGGGCATTTTTGGGGGTGATGGAACAATTCTCTATCCTGATTGAGGTGGTAATTACAGGAATCTATGCATGTGTTAAAACCCATTGTACACCAAATAAAGCTAACTTACTGTATATAAACTGTATTAAAAAAAACCCCATTGGAGGCGCCTGGGTGGCTCAGTCGTTAAGGGTCTGCCTTTGGCTCAGGTCATGATCCCAGGGTCCTGGGATCGAGTCCCACATCGGGCTCCCTGCTCAGCGGGAAGCCTGCTTCTCCCTCTCCCACTCCCCCTGCTTGTGTTCCCTCTCTGTCTTGCTCTCTGTCAAATAAATAAATAAATAAAATCTTTAAACAACAACAGCAAAAAAAACCCATTGCACATACAACATAAACTCATTAGGTCTCTGAGACACTCTCCTTTCCTTGATCAGTTTATCAAGGTGGGAAACATGAACAACTGGTCTTGGGAGTATACATGAAAGTGAGAGAACACTGCTATACCATATGGTTTAGGCTAAGTATACCATACCTGGCACCAAATTTAGTATTTTATAAATGGAAACCATTTTGTAGAAAATTCCTTTATTATAGTGCAAATAACTTTCAGCAGTGACATAATAATGTAAGAACACATTTAGCAACATTTTACACCACGCAGTAAATAAGAAAGTGTTTCTTTGAAAATATGTCATCATAAGAACATTATTCCTACATCAATGCCGGAAAATGCCAAGGCTGTTTCTCTCAAGGCAACAGGGCTCCCTCCCTCTTTTCGGATATTTCCTTCTTAATAGAAATGAAAGGATTTGCCATCTTAACAAGCCACCATCATTTCCCAGAGCGACTTCTTAGGGGGTTTTGAACTGAGCTTGGCAAGATTTGAAATGGGGTTTCAGATTTTTAAAAAATAATAATTTTAAGACAATTCTGGGACAGCCCAGAAAGTAGAAGTCACTTCTATTAGTTTTTAAGTAGATACATACATTCACTCCAATTTTGATGCAGAAATGGACAGATTGTCTAAAGCCTGCCTTTTATTCCCCCAGAGCCTGATTGTTATTTATACTCCTTGGTTTGGGTCATGTTGCAAAATTAGGGCTCTGGTCAGAAATAACTCCTTACATACCGAAATGCTTTCCTGTGAAGCTTTAAATTGCACTTTCCACCCTGAATTCCCACCTTAGACCTCACATGCCAATGAGAGGCAAGAACATTGTTTCCAGTTTACACCTAATGAGTAACACAGCCCACCCCCTGCTAATTGAGCTATACCTGAATCAAACCATCACATCATTTAGATTAATTCCAACAGGCTTAACCAAGAGGTTCCTACTGGGCCTCCCAGAGAAAGGAAGGGTTAACCGTGTATCTTTACACTGAGCTGCCCAAGGGCTGCCCAAGGGCTTGGCAGCTAAGCGGTTAGCTGATAGGTAGAACAGTGTCACTTCCAATTAGCCACAAGCCCAGCTCCTCTGGTTTCTGCTGAATTATGCAGTGTGTGGGGATGGAGGGCCACTCAAAGGAAACCTCCCGTGGGGGGGGTCTTCCACCAAAACCCCTACAAATACGGTTCAGGGTACCCTCGAAGCATCCGCACGAACACGCCTCAAAATCTAGCGGCTTTATAAACCACGAGAAGTGAATCACAGGCTTGAAAGTACCTGGAGCCAAAGAACAGCCCTCTTGGCTGAATATGGCTGATTAAGTCAGCTGGTACATAAAGCTTTTCAACGCTCAGCCAGTCTTGCTGGATAAGGTTATCTTCTTATATAACACAATAGAACTGTGCTAAATAGTTTCAAAGTTGAGAAGTACCCAAATATATCACCTATAAAAAAATTCACGATTTTAGTTTGCTTTTTTCTTAGACTTTGGTACTGAAACACTGTCTACATTCTCGACACATGAAAATGACATGGCCACTTCCGTGCCTCTGCATGTTGTGTAAAAAAACTCAAAAGCAAAGCAGGACAAGGACATGTCATACCATGATGCAGTATGCTGTACAAACAAAACCTAAATTATATATAAATACATCCCCACCCCAGCTCCCCCTTGTCCCTCCCCACTACCTGACCAAAGCAGTGCCAAGGCTCCTTCTCTCCAGGGCCAGTGCAGTTTGTGAAGCCCGGCACCCGGGACTCCAGCCACCCCCTGCCGTGCGGTGATATTCACACCGCTGCCTCCTCCTGGAGATGCTCTGCTATCCGATCAGCTCCACAAACGCAGGGAAACCCCTATAGCTTAATTTGAAACATTCACACTATGGGGCTGGACTCCAGGGATCTGGAGTTCTGGGAGTTAACCGTCCAGATACACTAACTGGATCATTTCCTAATCTGGATCCCCCCTTATCCTAATGTCTCAGCACAGCTAACACAGTAGGAAGCATCCTCTCCTCTGAAGTTCCAAAGGCACTGCTTAGAGATATTGGTGAGGGTCACATAGTAAAAGTAATACAATGAGCTAACAGCTTAAGTTGATATAAATCATTTCCAAGTAAGTTATTTGGGGCCATTTGCTTCTGCTTTACACTGCATTCCAGAATCATTTTCATGGTACACTTTTGCAAGTTTACATAATAGTTATTTTAAAAATTGTCTCCACAATCACCTCTTACATGTTTTCAATTAGTTTAATAACAACTTAACAAGCCGTTATAAAGACCTAGGTAAAAGTAATTAGTCTTAAGGAAGCCAATACTGTGCTAATTCACAGTAAAGAGAAAACGTGATATAAACAGAATTTATGTAATCGTCGATTACTTGAAAAGCAGTGTTATCAAAATGTTGCAAACTTTTCCCAAAAGCACTTACAGCAATTTATATCAAGAGATCCTAAGTTTAGGGGTATGGAAGATACAATTCTTTCATGACTGTAATATGTAATCTTCCCCTTTGGACCTAAGATATCTGTACATTCAAAAGTTCGTAACTTGCTGTTTTTGAGACATTAATCATTCTCTAATACGTACATTGAGTATAAATAAATAACTACGAGACAGCTTTAAAAATCTGAATTAACGTTATGCTGTGCAAAAACCAAAAACCAAGAATAAATCCAAAACAAAACCAACCAAACCTTGAACAACCTACATTCTATGTAAATACCCTGACTAAATGTTGCTTGTGCTACACACTTCACTTCAGTGCAGAAATGAGTTGATCTCGGTGTACCATCTTTGTTGGCGGTGGTGGTAAGTCTTAAGCACTTTTGTTTCTAAGTATCCCCTTGCTTTGAAAAGATGAATAACTTGCTACCAAATCACAAATTATCACAAATCCATGTCAGTTTAGTCTGAATAAAATCCAGCATAAATGTATTACTTTGTTCTGGAAATAATGGCTCGGTGTCTTTGTTCTGACAGCTTCCTAAGGGCAAACCACAGTTTGAAGTTGTCGTTTTGGGTTTAAACTGCACAGAAAGAAGAGACAGTGAAGCCTGCTTTTTGTTTTTGTTTTCTTTTTAAGTCTCCAGATCTGGCTAGGACACTTCTTCCAGACCCACAGTCAGACAGTTGTGGCACCTGATCCTATTTGAAACAGAGGTGGTTTAAACAGCATCAACCAAGCTTAGTGATCTGGAGGTCCCCGTTTATCTTTATGGTGTCGATTGCAGATAACGTCTGAATGCGGTGGTAGAAATCAAAAAGTTGGTGTCCATCCACAAACACTCTGAAGCGTGGGTGCTCACAGAGAATTTCCACCTGGAAGAAACAAAATCATAAGCTTAATTCACAATTTCAGTGAACCCTGATGGGGAGAACAAACACACAATCCTTCAGTTTAGAAAGGCAACATCTTCAGTGGTTCTCAAACCCTGGAATCATACAGAAGTACAACACAGGCTGCTGGACGCCACCCCCCCCCCAAAATTTTTGATTTAGTAGGTCAAGGGTCAGATCTAAGAATCTGCATTTCCATCACGTTCTAACACGATGCTGCTATTGCTGGAATGAGGAACACACCTTGTGAACCATTGTTCTTCACTCTTCAATATCCTTTAAAGATTTTAATTGTTCATGCTTGACCACTTCTCCGTTCTCTTTGTACTCCGGGAAGTAAGGTAAAGCAGCACAGATTTATTTATATGGCACTTAAGGCCTCCACGGTCATCCCCTGAACCTACCCCACCCTCAGAGGAGACCCTCGCAGAGATAAACTGGCACCCACTTAGTAGCATGTAGTAACAGTCTAGGCACACAACCATGGTAAACACTAAAGCAGAGAGAAGGTTACAAAGTAATTACCATTGGATCAAGGATGTGTAATTAACAAGGCTTTGTTAAGCCAAACACAAATGCTGATTCCATATGGTAAAAGCTTTTTCTTCCTCTTTTCCTTAAGGAATTCACCATAGATTTTAATCACTGGTTCTGTGCTATGTATTTATTAAAAGCATTGGTGGCCACCATGTAAGAAAAGACTTCATATGTGATATTAGTCACATTTAATTCATATTATTACTAAAATTATATCACCAAGAAGGGCCGATTTCACTTCAGTTTGGTTGTTGGGGAGCATTATATTCCTCTTGGCAGACAGAAGCTCTGGTTACTCATACTCATGAGCTACGCATTAAGATTCATCATTAAGAAACTGTCACAGTCAAAAAAAAAAAAAAAGAAAGAAAGAAAGAAACTGTCATAGTCAAGAGGAGCCTAAGGGGCCATTATCATTCTAGAGAAGGGCGGAGGGCACGGGTAATATGTACCGGGACCTTCTCCAGACTATGATTAGAAGGGCAACAATCTCAATTCTATCACTGACTAAAAGTCATGGATTCTTATTCCGCCCCCACCACATGTTATGATGAGAAGAAAAATTATTACTTCTTCATAAGGCCCTTGTAAATGTCTAGATGAAGAGCAACAGGTTAAGGGTAGTTGTGCTTTATTAGGCTTATATGCAACACGGAGCTTCTCACTGAGCTGTTATTATTGTGATGGATGTTAACAGGTGTAATACAGACAACTTCACCAGGCCTGGTATTTCAATAAATCCTTTCCTAACACATTACCCACATTACCTGCATCTCTTACTTGGCACTGTCCTTCATAAGGAAGGTGCTACTAATGTTGCTTGGCTGGATGGGAAGTTTGGGTTGTGCTTCCTGCCCACTAGATGGTGGAGAGCCAAGTTATACCCATCCGGGCCCAAGGGAAGGAATTTGTCAGCCACACAGCCGGTGACAATAAAACAGACTGAGGCTTCTTAACCCAGAGGGAGACACAAGGACCAGACCCCATCAGCAAAAGTAACAAGAGAAAATGAAAAGATTATCACTATTGTTCTTAAAAAAAGTCACCACTAATAAGGTTTAGGGCTCCTTATAGGTTGAAAAAAAATGAGGAAATTTCTAGCACTTATTATTTAATAATCAATCAAGATATTTTGGGACAGGTATAGATTACGTGCCTAGTACTAGGTTGAGTACTACATAGAAAAGTATTTATTCTTAACAATCTGGACATGGGTTTATTTACTAAATCTACGGCTAAACAGAGCCAAGAGCTACTATGGTATTAGTTCGTGTCAGCAAACAGAGCTCTTTTGATCATTCTTCTTTTTGTCACCATCAGGTGACAAATTTCCTAGACATGCAAAAATTCTGGCTGCTTAAAGCATTCTTGGGGTACGCCGGAGGAGCAGAGCACCATCACCCCGCCAGTGGCTGCAGTGGAAGCGCTCGAGGTACTCACCCTGAATGGCTGGTCTGGGATGAATGGAAAGTAAGGGATTGTGGACTGTTCTTCACCTCTTTCGCCAGATATACAAGAATTTCTGAGTAGTTGCCGGTCTGTGAACACAGCTTTGAGTTCAATGGCCACATCGGCGGGAGGGTCTTCAGAGTCACCACAGGTCAAGCTGATGGCAAAGCTGAAAAGAACATCGTTTCATTTATTCTGGGTTTGGCTATCATTGACCCAGGCTCCCACAGTTCCTCTTTCTCCTTGGGGTTTGTCTGCTTTGAATGGGCCACTACTCTTTACATAGGAGATTAGACTATGTATGGAGGAGGAGGATTACAGTCAAGCCAGGTATTTTGTTTATTTTATTTTTAAAATTTTCTTTAAGAATTTATTTATTTGACAGAGAGAGACACAACTAGAGAGGGAACACAAGCAGGGGGAGTGGGAGAGGGAGAAGCAGGCTTCCCACTGAGCCAGGAGCCAGATTCGGGGCTCCATCCCAGGACCCTGGGATCATGACCTGAGCCAAAGGCAGACGCTTAACGACTGAGCCACCCAGGCGCCCCCAAGCCAGGTATTTTAATACCAAAAGGAGGCTGTGGTAAGAACTTCGGTGGAGTTGAACATGACTAACATTAGGGATTTCAGATACCCCAAACCACCCACACATCTGTGTCTTGATCCGTTTCAGAATTCTCAAAAACAGCCCCAGAAACTGACCAGAGGAAATAATATCTTGTAATATTTGCTTGTCATTTATATTGGTAGATCTTGCTCCAAGCACCATGTTTAAAAACCCTTAAAAAAAATCCTTTGGCTTCCTCAAGGGTCAAAGAGAAAATGATGTGGGCCTATATTTATAATCTCTGATATAAATAGCTGTCTGGAGAAATGATGGCTGGGATTCATACACATTCTTTTCATGGGAACGTGGTACTTTCTTGGCACTTCCAACTAGCAACACTGGCCACAGGGAGAAGAGGAGGTGGAAGCAACCACAACAAGAGTGGGCAGGGCCTTGTAACTGCCTGATAAGCTTTGGGGGTGACAAGGACTCTCTGGCTTACCTCTCCGGGTTGAGGTCTACAATGCCCATCACCAACACCTTCTTGCCTGGTCTCATGCCACCTTTAATATGCCCACAAAATGGAACTATCTGCAAAGGAGGACAGGAGAAACAGGAAGTGTACCGCCTGTCCGGGCAGAGCCAAGCCCTCAGATCCTGAGGACCTGACCCATCAGAAAATGCAATTAGAAAGGAAAAGGGTGCAGGCAGAGACACAGAGCCCAGAACGAAATCACTTACCAGGCGTGGGAAGTACACGTCGGCTTGAACTGGAGAGCCCAAGGAGTTGTTTAAATGCCCATCATCTAGTTTCTAAAAATAGCAGCACACAGATTGGCTTTCCAGAGGCTCTAGTTTTAGGGGGCGTGGGGGCTGGGAGGAGAAGGGGAGGGAGTGGGGAAGCACCTATACAGATCTGGCCGAATCCAGCAGCCTTCACCGGACACAGGCAGTGTCTGCAGATGCTGCCACCTCACAGCCCACTGAATAACCTCATAAAGCCCGGGAACAAAACCCGTCCTTTCCACCCGGTAGCTCAGCTTCTGAAGATCCCCAGACCTTCAGATCTAGATCAAAATCCAGGTCGAGGCACGCCGGGGAGCCAGAGCCCCGCGTCGGAGGAGGGGAGGCCCCTCTTCAACCGCAACGGCCTCTGGACCCGCAGTCGCCCAGGCCTGTCCTGAGGGACATGGCTGGGGTGCAGGGCCGCTCTCAACTTCTCTCGGGGGCCCGAGGGCCAGACCCATTTCCAAGGGGGAATCCCCGGGACGTCGGAGGCGGCCGCGGGGCGCGCGCCCCAGACACACTCGCACAAGCGCACACTCACACGTGCAACGTGCACACACCTGGCCGCCGGCTGCATGGCACCGCGGGGGCAGTCGGTCACCCCCACGCCGCCGTCCGCCCCCATGCACCCTCTCTCCGGTGCACCCGGGGCACCCCGCCTGCCCCCCAGGCCGGCCGCTCACAGCCGGCGCTCGCTAACAGGTACCGGGCGCCTTCCCACGCGGGGGGCGCCGGGCTGGGCCTCAGCCTCGTCTACGCCGCAGCCAGGCTGAGCAGGCGGCGGCGTGCGGGGCCGCGGGAAAGGGGCGCCTCGCGTGCACCCCTCCGCACTCACCACCGCGGTATCGCTGTCGGCCACCGATCCCGCCATCTTCGTGCACGGCGCGCCGGGGTGCACGGCTGGCGGCCCGGCGGCGGCGGCGGCGGCGGGGGACGTGGGACGCGGCGCGCGGGCGGGGATCCCGGGGCGGTCCTGCGCCGGGCGGGGGCGCGGGTCCGAGGCTGGCCCGGCGCGTGCACACACCACACACACACTCGGGCGCGCACGCGCGCGCACGCCTGAGGCCAGGCGCCGACCCGGCAGGCTGGGCTGGGGTGGAGGGGGAAGGGAGCAGGAGGGCGGCGCGGGTCGGGAGGTCGGAGGTGGCCGCCGCTGCCGGCACCGGGGCTGGCGAGTCGGGGCTGCTTTCTTCCTCGGGGTGCTGCTGTCGCCTCCCGAGGCAGAAAGGTGACGAGGGCCGCGTCGCGCTGGCCCTGGGAGGCATTTAAAGGCCGCCGGGGCCCGGCTCGGGAACCGGGAACAGGGCGGGGACCGGGCTGGACTGCCGCGGCTTGCTCAGCTTGCCTTGCCCCTCGGCCATTGGAAGGTGGTGGGAGGCTGAAAGGGGGAGGGACGGGCCAGTCGCAGCCGGGGCGTGCGGGAGGGCGGGGGCTCTGGGGGCTGGGGAAGTAAGGACCAGGGCCTGCCAGGTGGCAGGTGCTTGTGACACCTTCGCCCCTCCCTTCCAGCCAGCCTCCTTCCTTCTGTCACGTCCTGGGGACGGTGGAGGCCGAGGTCGAGGGAGGACTGGAGGGTGGGGACGGTATTCCAGAGCTCCAGATTTCTTTCAGAAAATTCCAACAAAGTGGAGGAGAAGATTCGTTCGGCCCTCTAGGGTAGAAGGATAATGAGAGGGCTCTAGATTTGCGTAAATAAATATTTGACCCGAAAGCAAGAGGCAGAGAGGACTCAGGGTAAGGACTTTTTTTTCTAATCCCGGGAGGCTAGATACAGAATAGGCCTCTCTCTCCCTTGTGGACTGATGGCAGGCCTGGGCGACCCTGGAGGCTCTCCAGGACAGGGGCTGGCTATGTATTACCAAGCGGAACTGCTCCCAGTGAGTCCTCAGCCCCCACTGGGCCCTGTTTTTCACAGGTCACCTGCTCAGTGTGGGCCAATAAGTTTCTCACTGGGAAACTCCTTATATCCTTTGTGGAGTAATTCCCAGGGGTACACCCCTCTTTTAGTCCAAGGCACAAATTCCTTTTTGGTATTTTTTTTTTTTTAAGATTTTATTTATTTATTCATGAGAGACAGAGAGAGAGAGAGGCAGAGGGAGAAGCGGGCTCCCAAGGAGCAGGGAGCCCGATGCGGGACTCGATCCCAGGACCCTGGGATCGTGACCTGAGCCGAAAAAGGCAGACGCTTAACGACTGAGCCACCCAGGCACCCGATTATGTAACTTCTTAGATAAAGCTGTATCAACATACCCTCTATTAGGTGACATCTTGGTTTAAACATTCCATTGCATGAATCACCAGGGTGTTTTACACTAATAAGCAGGGAGCATGTGTGACATGCTGCAGTCCCAGAGGGGCCCTCACAGGCTCCCTTCTGGCCAGTGCTGCTGGCTCTGTGGCCTGGAACATCACTGCAGCTTTTGTGTCTTAGCTTTCCCCTTATGGACCAGAGCTAATCGTAGTAACCTCAGTCCAGTAGGGAGAATTACCTGCACACATCTGTACGCCACAGTCCTATCCTTTGTGTGCTCTGAAGTAGAGACTCAAATGCAACACAGTTGTGGTTCACATTTTTTATCTTGTTTGCAAGTCTTAGCTCAAAATCACACCTTAGTGATTGTTTAAAATTTATAGGCAGTTATAAGAAACCATGGACATTTTGAAAGCCCACTTGGATATATCTCGGTTTCTGAGAGTCTGGTATGGGGAAAAACCATCGAAGTCATTTTTTGTCATTAGTTAAGTGTGACAGAATACATCTTAGTGGTTAAAGAGCCTGTGCCCTGGGTTCAAATCCTGTCTCTACAGTTTACTAGCTGAGTGATCTTGGACAAGTGTCTAAGCTTTTCTGTGCCTTAATTTCTTCACCTGTGAACCAGAGATGACAGTGCTGATGCTAGTGGCTTCTTGTTGGGAAGATGAAGTAAATGGGTTCTTGGACCTTCCTTAGAATAGTACCTGGCACATAGTAGCACTCACTCTGCAAAAATGCTCAGTGCCTGCCATGTACCAGGCACTGGGGATCCAGCAGGGATTTTGTCTGTTGAACTTCCAGTGGGGAAAGGCAGTCCATCAACAAAAAAATACATAATATGTCAGGCAGTAAAAGTGCTAGAAAAAAATAGGAAAGAAAGTAAGGTGGGAGAGAGAGATAGGAGGTGGAGTGGTGTTATTTACATAGGGGTGGGCAGGGAAGCCACCTCTGGTAAAGTGATGTTTGATAAGACCCCTGAAGAAAGGGAAGGGGGAGGGAGTCCTTTGGAAGTCTGGAAGAAGAGGTTTCTGGTGGAGGGAACTGCAAGGAAAAAGTCCCAGGTGAAGTATGTGAAGAGTGTTGGGTGCTTCGACAGAAGAGATAAATAATTACCAATAAAATAGGCCCCATAGACCATGTGAGGATTGGTTTTTACTTGAGAGAGGGGGGAAGACATTGGAAGTTTCTCAGCGAAGGAGTGACATAGTTTTCCCTCTGTTATAGATGCATCCCTCTGGCTGCTGTGTGGAGTGGCCTTTGTGGGGTGGGGGTGCCCAGGAGGGAGGGGACAAGGGGGACTCCTCCACCGGGCCAGCAAGATATAATGGCGGCTCAGACACCCCGGGGAAGTGATAAAGATGTGAGAAGCCGTGGGCCCTTGATAAGTCCTAGCTGTTACCATTATGCAGCTTTGAGAGTTCATATTGACTTTTGAGCCTGTCTCCTCACCTGCAAAATGAAGGGTTGGGTTCATTCATCATTCCTTCTTAGCTCTTAGAAAGTTCTTGGGGTTCCTGAAAAGATGTGTAAATACCATCTGAATTTGAATGGGGTTGAGAGTAAGGGCTGCTGAATGAAAGCAATCTTGGGTTGACTCTTGGCTTGATAAGTGATTTTATAAGGTGAAGAATAATCCTTTGATTTGTTTTGTAAGTGGAGTTGAAGATGTTTGGATTGCTTGAGATGTGTTTCTTACATCTTGGGAATTTAAAGAACAGGAAGGTACTGAACCGTCCCAGAGTACTTTAACGTGGAAAATTGCCTTTTATCCCAAAAATGCTTCATTCCTTCTCAGTCTACAGAATGACTCATTTTAAATATGAAGAGGAAGGAGAAAGCCTAAATGAATTTTTTATTCTAATTAAAGCTGAACAGAGTCAAACTACTTTTTACAGGGAAAAGTTATTAGCAAATTAATGAATTATAGAGCCTTAATTTATTTTTATTCTTAGTTGTGTAGAGAAGGCAGACTGCTCTCTACTCGGATTTCAGGCATTTGTGTCTAAAACACATTAACCAAGACTGTGACCCTTTTATGAGGTGCACCAGTGAAATTTCAAGATGAACTGCACTACTCCTGGAAAATGCTAAAAAGGCTAAAGAAGCG